>NW_025975111.1:0-8115 GCF_021869965.1 Rhincodon typus
CTGCAGTTCCTACTATCTCAGTTTCAGTATCTGCCCAGTTTGCTGCTCTAGCTTGTCCAATCACAGGTTCCCTCATTCTCTGTGCTCCTCAGAGACTGAATCTGCATTGGAGGAGTAGCAAGGGCAATAGCGAGGGTACGTGTAGTTAAATGAGCCTGGAGGAGTTATTCCATCCGTTCCCAGGTCCACTACGCAGCACAGCTTCAGGAAGCCAGAACAGCAGTTATTTAAACAGGAGATTATCTACTGGAGCTGAGTGCAAGTGTCAGCTAGAAACAGTCGTAGATCACAGATGGTTCACAACTCTCTGGGTGAAGAAATGTTTGCTTATCTTGGTCCTAAAAGGTTATCCTTAAACCATGGTTCTGGACTTCCCCACCATCAGGACATCCTTCCTGCATCTAATTTGTCTAGTCTTATTAAAATTTTCTAGGTTCCTATGAGATCACCATTCTTTTAAATTTCAATGAATACAGTCCTAACTGACTCAATCTCTCCTCAGTCCTGCCATGCCAGGAACAAATTTGGTAAACCTCCATTGTGCTCTCTCTATCACAAGAACATCTTCCTGAGATAAGGATACCAAAAACACACACACTATATTGCATGTGTAGCCTCACCAATGTCTTGTATAATTACAACAAGAGGATCTTGCTTCTGTACTCAAATTCTCTCATTATGAAGACCGACATACAGTTTGCCTTCTTTACTGTGTGCTGCACCTGAACACTTGCTTTCAGTGACTGGTGCACAAGGATACCCATTGTCTCATTGATGTTTCCCTGTCTCAATTTACAGCCATTGAAATCTGCCTTCCTAGTTTTGCTACCAACGTGGATAATGTCACATTTATCCGCATTTGCCATGCATTTGTACACTCACTCATCCTGTCTAAATTGAACTGCAACATCTCTGCATTCTTCTCAAAGTTCACTTTTCCAAACAGCTTTGTGTCATCTGCAAATTGAGACATTGCATTTTGTTCCCTCACCTAAATCATGAACATATATAATAACTGGAGTCCTAGTACTGATCCCTGCAGTACCACACTAATTACTGCTTACCATTCAGAAAAATTTATTCTTACTCTTTGTTTCTTTACCAATTTTCTATCCATCTAAATATAGTACCCCCAATTCCATGTGCTTTAATTTTACACATTAATCTCTTAGATGGGACTTTGTTGAAAGCCTTCTGAAAGTCTAAATAAACCACATAGAATCCCTACAGCGTGGAGAGAGGCCATTTGGCCCGAGTCTGTACTGATTCTCCGAAGACTATCCTACCCAGACCCATCCTCCCCATCCCCATAGCCCTGCATTTACTGTGGCTAATCCACCTAACCTACACATCTTTGGACTGTGGGGAGGAAACTAGACCACCTGGTGGAAAACCAGGTAGACATGGGGAGAATGTACAAACTCCACACACATAGTCACCCAAGGGTCCCTGGTGCTGTGAGGGAACAGTGCTAACCACTGAGCCACTGTGCTGCCTATATCTACTGACTCCTCTGATCAACTCTACCAGCTACATCCTCAAAGAATCCTCAAAAGTAGATTTATCAAGCATTATTTCCCTTTTACAAAGCCATGCTGAATTTGTCTAATTCTACTATTGTTTTCTGAGTGCTATGCTATAAAATCCTTGAGAATGGATTCTAGCATCTTCCCCATGTTGAAATCAGGCTCACTGATCTGTAATTCCCTGTTTTCTCTCTACCTCCCTCTTTAATGGAGCTACATTAGCTACCCTCCAGCCTGTAGGAACTGTTCCAGAATCTAGTGAATTTTGGAAGATGACCTCCAAAGCACTATTTCTAAGGCTACTTCCTTAAGTACTCTAGATTATCAGGCTGTAGGGATTTATCAGCCTCCAATACCATCAATTTCTCCAACACCATTTTTCTACTAATACAGATTTATTTCAGTTTCTCCCCCTCTCTAAACTCCACCACTTCTGGTATATTATTTTTGTCCTTGTTTGTGAAGACAGAAGCGAAGTATGAATTTAGTTAGTCAGCCATTTCTTCATTCCACCTTATAAATTCTTCTATTTCTGAGTGTAATTTTCACCAGCCTTTTCCATTTACATGCCTATAGAACTTACATAGTCAGTTCTTATATTGCCTGCAAGCTTATTTTAGTATTCTATACTCCCCTTCTTAATCAGTCACTTGGTAGTCATTTGGTGACTTGTAAAGTGTACCTATCCTCAAGTCTGTTGTTTGTTTTCTTGCTAATTTGTATGCCTCCAATACTATCTGTAACTTGCCTTGTAAGCCATGGTTTGGCCACTGTTCTCTTTTTTTTTTCCTCTTGCACCAGGTAAGAATAAGCAATTTTTGTAGTTCACTAATTCACTCTTTGAATGATTGTCATTGCTTTCAGTAACATTTCCCAATCTATCATAGCCAACTTGTGCGTCATATCAACACAGTGTCCCTTATTAAGATTCAAGACCTGTGTTGTATCTTTGCGAACTGTGTGTCTTGCTGTATTGTAAAGAATGTTGCATTTTGATCTCAGTAATCTTGTACTCTGAAGAACGTTTCTCCCCTGCTGGATAGCTTTGGCAATTGTATTTGGCAAAGAGTGGGGATAAATGAGTGCTATTCTAGCTGGCAGTCAGTGACTAGTGGTGTGCCTCAGGGATCAGTGTTGGGACCGCAATTATTTACAATTTATATAGATGACTTGGAGCTGGGGACCACGTGCAGGGTGTCAAAGTTTGCAGATGACACTAAGGTGAGTGGCAAAGCAAAGTGTGCAGAGGACTGTGAAACTTTGCAGAGGAACATAGATACATTGAGTGAGTGGGCAAAGGTCTGGCAGATGGAATACAATGTAAGTAAATGTGAAGTCATACATTTTGGTAGGAGTAATAGTAAAAAGGATTATTACTTGAATGGTAAAAAGTTGCAGCATGCTGCTATGCAGAGGGACCTGGGTGTCCATGTGCATGAATCACAGAAGGTAGGTCTGCAGGTACAACAAGTAATTAGGAAGGCAAATGGAATTTTGTCCTTCATTGCTAAAGGGATTGAAATAAAAAGCAGAGAGGTTATGTTGCAGCTGTACAAGGTGCTGGTGAGGCCACACCTAGAGTACTGTGTGCAGTTTTGGTCTCCTTATTTGAGAAAGGATGTACTGGCACTGGAGGGGGTGCAAAGGAGGTTCACGAGGTTGATTCCGGAGTTGAGGGGGTTGGGATTATATTCATTGGAATTCAGAAGATTGAGGGGGGATCTTATAGAAACATATAAAATTATGAAGGGAATAGATAAGATAGAAGTAGAGAGGATGTTTCCACTAGCAGGTGAAGCTAGGACAAGAGGGCATAGCCTCAAGATTAGAGGGAGCAGATTTAGGACTGAACTGAGAAGGAATTTCTTCACCCAGAGGATTGTTAATCTGTGGAATTCCTTGCCCAGTGAAGTAGTTGACGCTACTTCGTAAACGCTTTTTAAAAAAAAAGGTAGATTTTTTGGAACAATAAAGGAATTAAGGGATAGGTGAGAACGCGGGTAAGTGGATCTGAGTCCACGAAAGGATCAGCCATGATCTTATTGAATGGCGGAGCAGGCTCGAAGGGCCAGACGGCCTACTCCTGCTCCTAGTTCTTGTGTTCTTGTTCTATTTTGGGGATGCAAGATTCGTCAATAGATCCAAGCAACAGATCATGCTGAAACAAATATAGACATACAAGTCCAGCTACTGAATAACATTAAGCAATCAATTAGAAAGGAAACAAATGTCATGATGC
Organism: Rhincodon typus; assembly: GCF_021869965.1. Lineage (NCBI taxonomy): Eukaryota > Metazoa > Chordata > Chondrichthyes > Orectolobiformes > Rhincodontidae > Rhincodon > Rhincodon typus. The sequence continues at coordinate 3,766 of NW_025975111.1, forward strand.
TGTTTTTAACTGCATGTGGATTATTTTCATTAAGTATGGAATAATGGCATGATTGAAAGAACATAATTGTTTAAACAGGTTCAGATATAACTGACGTTTGGCTATCTTTATAGTTGTAAGATGATAGTATAGCCATAGAATTGCTCAAGGGTATTTATTTTAGAGTCATAGATATTGCCAGGACAGTAAAAGGCCCTTTAGCCCATTTTGTGCACACCGGCCAACAGCAACCACCTTACTACTCTAATCCCACTTCCAGTTCTTGGCTTGTAGCCTTGTATGTCTTGGCGTCTAAATACTTCTTACATGTTATGTGGGTTTCTGTCTTTACCACCCTGACAGGCAGAGAGTTCCAGATTCCCGCCCCTCTGAGTGAGAATTTTTTTCCTCACATCTCCTCTAAGCCTTCTCTCTTCTCCTTTACCGTAAAACTACGCCCACTGGTCATTGATCTTTCCATCAAGGGCTAAAGTTTCTTTCTGTCTAGCCTATCTATGCCCCTCATAATTTTACACATTTTGATCATGTGACCTGTCAATCTCCTTTGCTCTAAGGAAAACAACCCCAATGTGTCCAATCTCTCCTTATAAATTCTGCAGCCCAGACAACATCCTGGTAAATCTCCTCTGCACCCTCTTGAGTGCTATCATGTCCTTCCTAAAATGTGGATTCTAGAACTGCACACAATACTCTAGCTGTGGCCTAATCAACATTTTAGCATAACCTCCCTGCTTTTAAACTCAATGCCTTGACTAATAAAGGCAAGTGTCCCATATGCCTCCTTAACCACTTCAGCCACTTGAGAGACGAGTGTGCATGCACCCCAAGGTCCCTGTGATCCTCTGTGTTTCCCAGGGTGCTACTATTCTTAATGTATTCCATTGCCTTGTTTGTCCTGCCCACGTGCATCACTTCACACTTATCCAGATTGAATTCCATCTGACCAGTTTATCTATATCCCACTGTAATCTAAGGCCATCCTCCTCACTATTTACCACTCTGCCAATTGTAATTGAAATGGATTACCAAGAGTGGATTAAATGCTGCACTTTACTCCAGAATTGAGATTTAATCCCTGCTGAGATGATTGGTATTTGAATGAAATTAATAGAGCTGTTGTCAGTGTTAGATATGCAGGACCTTTTAAGAGTGGATTGAGAGCAGGTGATGCTTATTGGACTTTGCACTAAAGAACTGGGTTCTTCATAACTGAGTGGTCTAATGGATAAGGTATCCGAGTTCATTGTGGTTTGTGACATGATCAGAAGGTTGCTGGTTTGAGCCTCGCTTCCTCCTTTCCCTCTCCCAATCTTCCCCCCCACCTTTGATGTTTGTGTTGCCCTTAATGGGCTTTTGCATGAAAATTATTCAAATATTGGTGATTTAATGGTGGTGGTTAATAAATGAGAAAAGTACCATGGGTGATTTGGTGACGGGAAGAAAAATGTTCAGTTGTAAGCAGTTCTGCATATTTTAAAAAAAAGAAAATGAGCTGGCTTCTTCAGGGTTCTTGTGGTGCAGTGGTAGTGTCCTGGCATCTAAACCCAAGAGGCCAGGGTTTAAGGCCCACCTGGTCCAGAGGTATGAGAGAATATATCTGCAAAGGTTTATTTAGAAAATTAAAGAAAACACCTGGGTTCTTGCCCTTCTTAAGGCACAGTGGTAGTGTCCCTATCCCTAGGTCTGAAAGCCCTGGGTTCAAATTCCAGCTTCATCCTGCCTGTGACTAGGTTGATTTTAAAAAAAAAAAAAAATGGTTCTGGTGACTGGGTATTTTTGTTTAATTCGTGGCTCATTTTTTTTTAAGTAAGCTGGCTTTTAGGGGCCGCGGTGCATAATCCCCACCCTTCCTTTATATCTCTCACACACCCCATCCTTTTTTGTTTTGCTTTGCTTTTTCTTGCTATTCTACAGCCCCTGATGAGAAACGTTTGTAGTAATTTGTTAATTGTGTGTTTTTATTTAGTCTTGGTGGATCTTTAAAAAATTTAAAGAAAAGAGCTGAGTTCCTCTCCAGTGCAGTTAGCTTTTGGATAGGGCAAGAGCCAGAAGGGAAAGGTGGAAATTGGTGTTTGTGCTAACCTATTGATTTGCTATAATACTCTTATAAATCTCTGTAAGTCTTTTGCTGCCTAATTGAACATGTGAATGTCAGTCTGTTAAAATGTTGTAAACTGATCAGGCCAATAACTTATTGCTTAAACCATTTCAGACATTAGTATGAATTGTTCCTTGCTCAATGTTCCAAAGTGCTTCAATCTCTCATTATTCTCTTGTGTTATAAACTGTCCCTGCATGTATAGCAATCCACTCGCTAGTTGTAATAAATTTAGTGCATCAGCCCTGTACAAATATAACCTAATGTGTTTTATTGTGTTGCAAAGCTAATTGGGAATAGCAATGTATGATTTTCAGTATATTTTCTAAATAACATGTTATTGCACACTGATTGGGAAGCTACGATTGAAGAGAGTGTGGGTCAAAGATGAACTTCAACATTGTTTTGCATTTTCAGCACCATGTATGAAACGCTACGAGCTGTTCCTTGTTGGAAATATGAAAGAGCTGAATTTATTTTAGAGAATTTTATTGTTTGGTAATTTGCATGTTTTTGAGTTTGTGTGAAAACTAGTGTTCCAGAATTAAATATAATTTGGGATTGCTTTCTCTTTGGGGGGGAAAAAAAAACTGGCTAACATGTTTGCTGTCTGAAGCGGCCTGCTACGTTTTTAAATAGATGCTTGTTTAAACACAAGTGATCATGTCCCATGTCTAATTAACCCAAAACAAAAGTTGTCTGTTGTATCTCAGTTTGCTATTCCTTGGTGCTAATTGACAAATGCTTATTGACAAGGGCTTCCTGAGTGCGACAGGAGTCACCAGCGTTACATTTTGTGTTGTCATTTGATACTATACATTGGAGTCTCTCATGGAGATCACTACAACCAAAGCATTGGCTGGCTGTGTTGCTAATATTGAAATGTTTCAAATTGAAACAAAATTGGCACTTGGAGTGACAGAAAATCAAATGTACAAAAATTATTTCTTTCCCTACCTATTTAAATTATTTTTGATAAGTTCCTGTGCTCTGCATTACTCCTAGATGGAAGGTGGTAGCTGTTTCTGACCCCCAACAATATCACCAATGGCCAAGGACAAACAACCTGATAATGCTACTTTAGGTGTCAACGATCTTGTATGAACATTCCTGTGATGTTGCTAGACTGACATTTGTTGGAGATTTTTTTTGGAGGGGGGAAGCTCCTCCTGAATCAAGTTCATTGATGGCAGATTGAATATTGGTTTAATGACACTTCAGAGAGTTTCGCCTTTTCACCATCATGATAAATATAACTTTTGACAAGGTCCGTCATGATAGGCTCATCCAGAAGATTAATGCATGGGATTCACAGTGACTTGGCCGCATGGATTCATAATTGGCACGCCCATAGAAGACAGAGGGTAACGGTGGAAGAGTGTTTCTCACATGTGAGATCTGTGACTAGTCGTGTTTCGCAGGGATCTGTACTGGGACGTCTGCTGTTTCTGATACAGATTTAAATGACTTGGCTGAAAATGTAGGTGGATGGGTTGGTAAGTTTGCAGATGATACAAAGATCAGTGGAATTGTGGGTAGTGTAGAAGGCTGTCAAAGGATACAGTGGCTTATAGGTCAGTTACAGATATGGGCACCAATATGGCAGATGGAGTATAATCTGAGTAAATGTGAGGTGCTGCACTTTGGGAGATCAAATGTTAAGGAAAAGTATATAGTTAATGGCAGGACCCTGAACAGCATTGATGTAGAGATGGATCTTGGGGTTCAAGTCCGTAGCTGTCTGAAAGTGGTGACGCAAATAGATGGGATGGTAAAGAAGATATATGGCACGTGTGCGTTTATCGGTTAGGGAATTGAGTACAAGAGTCAGGATGTCAAGTTGCAGCTTTATAAGACTTTGGTTAGGCCTCATTTCGAGTAATGTGTTCAATTCTGGTTGCCACATTACAAGAAGGATGTGGCTTTGGAGAGGGTGCAGAAAAAGTTAACCAGCACGCTGCCTGGATTAGAGGATATGAGCCACAAGGAGAGGCTAGAAAAGCTCGAGACAACAAGGTGCAGGGCTGGATGAACATAGCAGGCCAAGCAGCATCATAGGAGCAGAGAGGCTGACGTTTCGGGCCTAGACCCTTCATCAGAAAAGGGGGAGGGGAAGGGGGTTTTGAAATAAACAGGGAGAGAGTGGGAGGCGGATAGAAGAGGGATAGAGGAGAGGATAGATGGAGAGGAAACAAACAGGTCGAAGAGGCGGGGATGGAGCCAGTAAAGGTGAATGTAGGTAGGGAGTTAGG
>NW_025975112.1:0-8114 GCF_021869965.1 Rhincodon typus
CCCCCCACCGCATCCCAAAACCAGTCCAACTCGTCCCTGCCTCCCTCGCCTGTTCTTCCTCCCACCTATCCCCTCCTCCCACCCCAAGCCGCACCTCCATCTCCTACCGACCAACCTCATCCCGCCCCCTTGACCTGTCCGTCCTCCCTGGACTGACCTATCCCCTTCCTAACTCCCTACCTACACTCACCTTTCCTGGCTCCATCCCCGCCTCTTCGACCTGTTTGTTTCCTCTCCACCTATCCTCTCCTCTATCCCTCTTCTATCCGCCTCCCACTCTCTCCCTATTTATTTCAAAACCCCCTTCCCCTCCCCCTTTTCTGATGAAGGGTCTAGGCCCGAAACGTCAGCCTCTCTGCTCCTATGATGCTGCTTGGCCTGCTGTGTTCATCCAGCCCTGCACCTTGTTGTCTTAGTTTAATTTGGTGTCATGTTTGGCACAACATCGTGGGCCAAAGGGCCCATTCCTGTGTAGTACTGTTCTATGTTCCACGAAGTTGAACTACCCAAAATAGATAAATGATGACTATACTTGACTCCGACAGAAGACTGAGATATGTAGCTGCCCATGACAAACAAACAATGTTATGACCCAAGTGATGGTAATATTGGAGAAGTAAGATCCCAGAATGAAAGCAGGCTGTATAGATCACATTTACTTTTTGCAGTTGGTCAGCCACAGAAACAGCCATAGCCATTCGCTAGCCATGGTTGGTTAGCAAATCGAAGATACCCGGAGTTAGAAGGGTAAAAAGCAACGGAGGTGAAAAAATAAACTGAAAAGTGTGAGGAGTGAGAAAGCTAGATGTTAAGGAGGCATAGTAAAGAAACCACAAAAAATGAATCAAAGGAAGAGCTAACAAATGCAGAGACAGTTTGTTTGTTTTTTGCAAGCTTTCTAGAGGCGAATGAGAAGCTATGGGAATTTTTGTGGGCTTAACTAAAGCGTTTTTTCCAACCACTGGATGTGCAACAGCCCCAATATGCCCAAGTACAAAAATCTTTCTTCAATAAAAGTAATCCCCATTTTACTAATTTACTTCAGCTGGAGGCTGGGAAGCAGCAATCTGAAATCTGTGCACAGATTGGGTGAGAAAATAATGACATGTCAGCATGAGAAACATTCTTAAAAAAACAAACAATTTGGTTACACTTATAAAGCAAGTTAGGAGAACATCTGAGAGCAAAGAAAGCTTCAGACAGAGGTTGGCGAAATTAGATGATAAAGCAATGGCTACACAAATTGATTAGAGGTCACAGAATATTAAATTGTGCAAAGAATGATGAAAATGTTTAAAAAAGTGCAAAACTGGCAAGAAACAACAAGTAGGGAAAGAGAAAATTTATGTCAGAAACAGCAAGAATAGAGACACATACTCAAAGAGGCAAAATAAATACATTAAAATATTCCTTTAAAGGCACAAGCAGACGCATTTTCTGAGTACACTTACAAATATAACAATTATTGATGACTCCTTAAGAGGGATTTTAACTCAAAATAATGCACTACCTTAATTTTTCCATGAATTTGTCGTAAAGAGTCCGCAGTTCCCATGTCTGTCTCTTCTGGAATACACACTGTATCCAATTTCAGTTTTGTGTCTAATTGTGGTAGATGTTTTTGTACTTCTTTTGTGGTTACCACTATTACTTCTGGAAAAGAAAAAAAAACTCTGCACAATCTTTTCCATTGGAAGAGCACCATATATACACAACCAATAGTTGATAATGTCTAAAAAGTTGACCCAACTTCTGACCAAAAGCATCTACTTCAGGAGTGGGGAACCTTTTTATATTGGAAGGCCACATTTTATTTACCCGAGATCCAACAGGCCACACGCTGAGAATTTAACATATACACAAAATGTCACGTTTTTGTCAATATATTTCATATTACTAAAGCCTGCTATTGTACGAGAACTTTAAACAAAATAAAAATTCTGCAAAGGCACATTCATTCGTTTGGCAAAGTTGACAACAGAACTAATAAAAAGTGAAAAACTTGGACAACTTTTAGTGACTTTTCTGTGATTGCTTATTGCGAGATAGGAACCAGATATTTGGTTCCAACATTGTTGACCGTAGCTTTAATTGGTCGTCCAGATGAGTATCTGTCATCTGAGATCTCAAGTATGCTTTCACTTGTGTCACATATGAAAATGTTGATCCACAACAGTAGGTTGTGAAAAAAGAAGATAGCATTCGACCAGCATGATGATACAGACGTGGGTATTAACCGGTACTTTTCCATATTTCAACGGGATCCTTCTTAGCATCAAACAGGGACTTCAGAATATTATCTTCCGGGAGCTCAATCAATTCCATCTGTAAGTCATCAGGTGCTGTGGAGACATCAACCAGGTGTGGCTGAAAAGCTAGTTTCAGTGTGAGATCATGCTCTCAAAATCTGCAAACCTTTCACTGTATTCTTCAATCAGGGTCTACAACAGCTGTGTATTCTTCCATGTCACATTTTCTTATTGATCTGCTTGTATCCAGTTCATTAATTACCTTTGCCAGTTCAGGAAAGTGTTCAGCTGAAAGTTCCAATCAGGTAAGGAGTGTTTTGAAAAAGGTTAGCATTTTCCGAAATGTCTGGATTTTTAGCCACATATCATGTATAGATTTAGTTTTACCTTGCAAACAAAATTCAGATAATTTTGCTTTGACATTATACCACACAAAAATGCAGCATTTCTGCAGAAATCCTCTTTTGACAATTTACATGGTTCATTCAGTTTCTCAAATATTCTTGTGATTTGTTTTAGGAAAGATAGAAGTTTTTCAAGTATTAGTCCTTGGACAACCAGGGCACTTTAGAATGATATGGCAGATCCACACTGAATGTTTCCTCATCAAGCTGAAATTGGTGGTGCCATGATGCACTTGGTCGAATGTAGTTTATAATACCTATAACTTAATGTGTCACTTAAAACAGTAGATTTGGCACAGAGATTATGTTGATGCAAAAGACAATGAAAGGAAATCAAAGTATGAAAGGAAATCAAAGTATCAAAGGAAGTCTGGCAATTCTTTTGGTGGTAACCCATCAAATCCTTCACGTTTTCCTCTCATGGAAGGTGCACTGCCTGTGCATACATTTACTAAACTGCATAAATTCAGTTTCGCTTCCCGGCACTTTTCTTTGAAGATAGTGTTAGACGTCAATTCCACGTGTTCTTGCCGTAAGGGTCCCCAAAGCCAGTAGCTCCTTGTGCCTATGAAAATCCGCAGTTACAACAGGAATAAAAAAAAAAATCACCTGTGCTGAGTCAGTAACATCAGTGGATTCATCCAAGGCGATCGAATAATAAATGTCTTCGTTTTGGCATATTGTATGAAGCTGTTCTGTTACATTGAGGCCTAATTCATGTCACCGATCAGTTATGGTCCTTCTTGAAAGAGGTAATTGTTTGTACTTATTAACCTTATCTGAATATAAACATCCTACAACTTCAACAATGCATTCTTTTATGATTTCCACATAACTAAATGGCTTACCTCTTCTTCCAAGTATATATGCTCCTTTATACGTTGCTTCAGTGATGTCAGTCCCTAGTCCTGATATCATTTTAAGTACTTGCTGCTGCTGCTTTTGATCTATAATTTTCTTAAGCGTAGATTTTTGGGGTTCTCCTTGCAGTTTAGCATATTTGTGGTCCTTATGAGTTGCATATTGCTGACATGCATTGTATTTCTTCACTGCTGCAATTATGGCGTCGAAAAGCAAATACATCATTTGATCTTTCACAGCAACTACGTAATATCGCAATTCCCATTCTTCATTGGATATTCTGTTCTCTTCCTTTAATGTTCTTTTCTTAGTTTTTGACATGACTGGGTTACCAGTAAAAATTTTAAAATGGTACACAGATTTAAAAAGGCAGATTTAGTATTTGCAGACAGATAGGCAGAAGGCCACAACTAGTAGCCCAAAGGCGCAGGTTCCCCTAACTCTTCCTACTTACAACCTGTACAGTGACTCTTCCGCACTCACTGTTTTCTCTCTTGAACTCTCACTCTGAGCAAGGAGGGGGTCGAGGTGAGATGGGGAGTGAGTCAGGCAGGGAAGTAACCAGGAAGGGAGTCAGTCTGACAAGGAAACAATCAGACGGGAAGAAAGCAGGGGCTGTGAGGGCACTCCAAAACAGTGCCAATTGGGTCACCCATGTTGTGCTAGACCTGGTATGAACTGATGTCAAATGATTTCAACCCCTCAAAAGTATTACTCATCTATAAGCTGACTCCTTCATTAAATAAAAACCGAAAGAATCGCGGATGCTGTAAATCAGGAACAAAAAAATCAGTGTTGTCAGGAAGGGTCACCAGACCCGAAATGTTAACTCTGATTTTTCCTTCACTGATGCTGCCAGACCTGCTGAGCTTTTGCAGCAACTTTTGTTTTTGTTCATCAGGATGTTGCCTGGGATGAAAAGTCTCAGTTATGAGGACAGAATGGATAGGCTTGGTTTGTTTACCTTGGAACAGAGGAATTTCAGCAAGGGGGGAATCTGAGTGAGGTATACAAAATTATGAGCGGTACAGAAACAGTAGATCATGAGATGTGTCTGCCGTGTGGAAACAATTCTAAGACCAGAGGATGTAAGTTTAAAGTGTGGAGTAAATGGTTTAGAGGAGATCTGAAAAAGAAGTTTTTCACCTAGAATGGGGTAGAAATGTGGAATGTTCTGTCTGAGGGTTGTAGAGGCAGGTACTCTCATAACATTTAAAAAGCATTTGGATGAGCACACAAAATGCCAGGGCATAGTAGGCTATGGACCAAGTGCAGATAAACAGCATTAGTGTAGTTTGATCTTTGGTCCGCATAGATATGGTGGGCCAAAGGGCTATTTTCTGTTTTTATGACTAATAACTTCCTTATTTAGCCTTAGAACTGGCATGGTGGACTGAAATCACACAGAGATGTCAGTGGTGTATGACACACCAGGTTTGCTGTTTCCCCTTGATTCTGATATGATTTTGTTGAAAACCCCTCTTTTCCAAATACTTCAAGTGAGCTAATGGTTTTGATGCTGAATGAATGGATTGTCTGACATGTAGAATGTGGTCCTCAGTTACTCCTCAGAATAATCAAAAGCATGCATAACAATAAACAAATTGCACAGCTGAAGACTAAACAACTATAAATTCCAGGAAAAGGGCCATCCAGAATACACTTTCCCTATTTCGGTGTTTGATAAAGGGAACAAGGTAAATTTTCATGGAAAGGCAGTAGAGTCTTGTGACTGTGCTTATTAATATATTTAAACAAACACAGAAATCTGTGAAACTAAAGGAGACAAACAAAAGGGAAGAACAGCAAGATATAACAAACATGAGTGAAAGGACAGCACACGAGTTAACACGCAATTTAAAATTAATGGAAACATTGTGACTTTAGGATTTTCAAAAGTAAAATGGATTTCTAGAATTTTTTGTAAGCATAATTTACACTGATTCCAGATGTCCAAATTTGGAACTTAAATGAATTGGTGGATACAATCCTCCATTATTTCTATTTTTATTGCTAGCTTTTCTTACTCTTCTTCCATTCTCGTCATAAATTCAGGCCACCGATGAGATCATCACAGAATTTCTTTTTTAAACCATTCAGGGATGTGGGCTTTGCTGGCTGTGCCAACAATTATCACCCATAAGTAGATACCCTTGAGGAAGTGATGCTGAGCTGCCTTCTTGAAACACAGTAGCTGATTTGTTTTAGGTACACCACAGTGCAGTTAGGGATGGTGTTCCAGGATTTTGTTTGAGCAAAACTGAAGGAATGGCAATATGTTTCCAAATCAGGATGGTATGTGGTTTAGAGAAGAACTTCCAGGTGGTAATATTCTCATGTTTCTGCTTTGTCCTCAAGGATGTCAAGCTCCTCGAGTGCTGTTGAAGCTATATTCATCCAGGCCAATGGAAAGTATGCCATTGCTCTTGCAACTTGTGCCTTGGGAAGTCGTGGGGTGAGTTACTCATTACAGAGTATTGTAGATTTCTAGCCTCTGACTTGCACTTGTAGCCAGTGTTCATAAGGCGAGTTCAGTTCAATTTCTGGTTAATAATAACTAAGAATGTTGATGGTGGGGAATTCAGTGATGGCAATGGTTAGATTCTCCTTTGTTGGAGACAGCCATCGCCTGGCACTCACATGGCACGAATATTACTTGCCAATTGTCAGCCCAAACCTGGATAATGTCCAAATGTTGCAGTCTTTAGACATGGACTGCTTCAATCTCTGAAATGTCTCAAATGGTGCTAAACATTGTGCAATCATCAGTGAACATCCTCACTTTTGATCTTATCATAGAGGGAGGATATTGATGAAGCAACTGAAGATGGTTGGACCTAAAATTGCTACCATGAGGTACTCCTGCAGAAATGCCCTGGACCTGAGATGACTGATCTCCAACAGCCACAATCATCTTCCTTTGGGCTGGGTGCGACTCCAACCCACAGAGAGATTCCCCCGATTCTCATTGACACTAATTTTGCTAAAGATCCTTGATGCCACACTCGATCAAATGTGGCTTTTGTGTCAAGGGTGGTCACTCTCTCCTCCCTCTGGCCATATGTGAACCAAGGCTGTAATGAGATCAGGGGTTGAATGGCCCTAGGTGGAACACAGATAGAATACACGGAAAGCACATAGGGCAGTTATGGGGTTATCCAAGAGGGATTCAAACCTTGGATTATTAAGAGTAGGAAAGCAAAGGCACAATGACCGGTTAGGGTAGGAATTGTGCAGACAAAGTACTAAGAAAAAAATAAATTTTAATAAAAGGTGACAGGGTGAGAAGTGGGGATTGGCCAATTAAACAGCTTAAATGACGAACCAAGATATAATAGCACAGTCATTAAGCATGGAAACAGACCCTTCGGTCCAACTAGTCAAAGCCGACCACGCTCCCAAACTAAACTAGTCCCACTTGCCTGCACTTGGCCCATATCCCTCTAAACTTTTCCTATTCATGTATTTGTCCAAATGTCTTTTAAATGTTGTAATTGTACCTGCACCACCACTTCTTCTGGCAGTTCTACACACAAACCACACTGTGTAAAAAAAAAAAAAAGTTGCCCCACATGTCCTTTTTAAATCTTTCTCCTCTCACCTTAAAAATATGCCTGCTAGTTCTGAACTCCTCACCCTAGGGAAAAGACCCTTACTATTCACCTTATGTCTGCCCCTCATGATTTTATAAACCTCTTTAAAGGTCACCCCTCAACTTTCTACGTTCAAGTGAAACAAGTCCCAGCCTATCCAGCCTATTTTTATACCTCAAACCCTCCATTCCCAGCAACATCCTAGTATAAATCTTTTCTGAACACTCTCCAGTTTAATAATAACCTTCCTACAGCAGGGCAACAGAACTACATACCGTAATGCTGAAGAGGCCTCACCAACGTTGCATACAATCTCAACATGACGTCCCAAATCCTATACTCAAAGGTCTGAGGAACGAAGACAAACATGTTAAACACCTTCTTAACACTCTGTCTACCTGTGATACAAATTTTAAAGAATTATGTACCTGAACCACTAGGTCTCCATTCTACAACATTACCCAGGGCCCCACCATCAACTGAACAAGTCCTGCCCTTGTTTGTTTTACCAAAATGCAATACCTCACATTAATCCAGATTACAGTCCATCTGCCACTCCTCAACCCATTGACTCAAATGATCAAGATCTCTTTACAATCTTAGAAAACCTTCTTCACTGTCATCTATACCAACAATTTTGGTGTCATCCACAAACTTACTAACCATGCCAGCTATACACTAATCCAATTGTTTATAAATGACAAACAAAAGTGGACCAAGTATCAATCCCTGTGGAACACCACTGGTCAAAGGCCTCCAGTCCGAAAAACAACACTGCAACACCACTCCTACCATCAATCCAATTTTGTATCCAATTGGCAAGTTCACCTGAATCCCAGACAACAAGGTGCAGGGCTGGATGAACACAGCAGGCCAAGCAGCATCATAGGAGCAGAGAGGCTGACGTTTCGGGCCTAGACCCTTCATCAGAAAAGGGGGAGGGGAAGGGGGTTTTGAAATAAATAGGGAGAGAGTGGGAGGCGGATAGAAGAGGGATAGAGGAGAGG
>NW_025975113.1:0-8114 GCF_021869965.1 Rhincodon typus
AGGGGGGGGGAGGGGGGGTGGTGTTGGTGGTGTAGGCACAGTTTCAAATTATGGTATCTTCCACTTAAGACAGAGATGAGGAAAAATTTCTTCTCCAAGAAGGTCATTAATCTTTAGAATTCTCTTTTCTATGAGCAGTGGTGGATTGGTCACTGACTATATTTAATGTTTGAGTTAGGCAGATTTTTGATTTAGAAGAGGGCCCAGAGTCATGTGGAGGAGGCAGAAGTGTGGAGTTAAGGCTCAATAATATCAGCTATGATCGTTTTGAATGTTGGAGTAGGAGAGAAGGATAATATTTTATACTTCTATTTCTTCTGAGGGTAGTATTCATCAACAAGCTTAATATAGCAACCTGCACCACAGCACGTTCCAAACTCAGATATGACATTCTGAAAGCCAATCTCAGAGCCTACAACACAGAAGAAGAAACCCTGGACAGATTCAAATGGACAATTCCTGGTTGTTAAGCAATCTCAACAGTTCAGGATAACAGGACCAGCAAGCATACCATGAAGCCAATGCCTTCATCCAACCTCTACAGTGATCACATTTGTAATTTTTGCAATTGGATTTGCCAATCAAGATTTTTTTTTTCACAACATATATGAGATGACAATAACCTGAAGAGTGAACAACTGGTCTTCAAGCTGCCCACACTCCATCGAAGTGATGAGAGAATCCATCAGTTCCCATACGGTAGCCCCAAGACATGGTTGTAAATGAGAAAATCTGTTGGAAATGTAGTGCCTGTCACCTCCAGCTGTATTTATGTCAGAGTCAGGAAAGCAAGTGGTGGTGAAGGAGCGGATCATTAAGGAGTGTTCTTCATATTATCCCTCTTAAAATTCATGTACAATGCTGGGTGTAGTTTTCTTTCCTTGTGAATGCATTGGACAATTCTAGGTATTTCAATATTTAGAATCTCAGAAATAAACTGCCAGAGCTCTCTTTCCTTCCATTATAATTATAGGAAGCAAATTTTAAGGCATGCTTATGCATACGATCGAAGCATTTTAAATGAAAGCATATCTAAAGCTGTTCTGTGTATAAGTGGTATAATTTATAACATATTGAATTTTTAGAACTAACTTGAGATGTAAGGTAACCCTAGGAACTGTTTTGATAGTTGAGGCAGATATTATTCGACAGAAAGATTTGCAATTAAATCAGTCATAAAGTGGTATGTTGCTCTCAAATCTCTTGTACTTTTTGCACTGTTTGTGTTTCTTGGATATTAGCAAAGTTAAATGAAATAAAATGGCCCCATCTTGTACAAAGTGCTAAGACAATGATAATACTTTCATACTATACAGGTCAATATCTACAGTGGTTGAGGACAGGAGACATGGTTAAGAAAACAGTTGTACTCAAGGCTTTATTGTCATTTGCATTTCATCTTCGAGTAGTAAGTTTTTTAGTACTAGCGAGAAAAAGGCAACTGTGCACTCTGGAAACAACAAGTCAATATCCATATGGTCACATAGGTGAAGCATGTCTGCTAGCTCGGTCGATGCTTAGCGTTTAATATCCACAGACTTAAGCATTGTTTTACCTCCTCATCAAAGGAGAATAAAGGAGTATGTTGTAAAGCATTCTTTGTGGACTTTGGAACAAAATGTACAAAAATTTGAAGAAAACCTATATCATTGAAGTGTGATGGAGCTCAAATGGGACAAGCACTTTTTAGTTAATTCACCCTTACTTATATTTCTAAAATCTATTGGGTAGGTCAGACAAGGTTGCAGGCTTCTCCATGACCCATGCCTATGTTGCACTGTAATCTGCCAACAAGAGACATGTTTTTGGCAGGAAGGACAGTATTTTCCCTTTTGGCTGAAAGTTCTGCTTCAAACAGACATTCAACATATAGGTTGACAGAGAGCTAACAAAATTTATCCCAACTATAACAGGCAAAATTGAATGACAGGCAGTCATGGAATGTGAAACCACAACGACTTGGTTAGTTGCCATCCCTATTTATGTTGCTTTAGTTTTTCAACAGAAAATGTTCTGCTCATATTTAGAATCTAAATTTTCTATGCCTACATTTAAAGCTAGCTTAAAACTAAAGCTAGTATTTTTTGTACAAGTATGGTTGGAAAATCTAATTTGTTATTCACTTCTGCAGGCTTTCTACTTTGAGATTTTTTTATTAATAATTCTCCTTTTAAAGCAGTGCAGTTTTTAGTTATTCTGCGTACAACAGATGGTAAATATCGAGGGATGGCCTTGGTACAGTACCACAGCTCTACTGGTGCACTATGGTTTCAAAGCACATTTCACTTACATTTTGCATACCAGCTGGTGCATATTTATAATGTTCTGAATAAATATTAAAAAGCCCGTAGTGCTTCTTTTGTTTATGAGAAAAACCTGGCACAGTGCATTGACAAAATTGTTTTCAAGGCATAAATCAAAAAAATCTTCTGGCTGGAAACAATGTCAATTAACTTTATCAATTTAAAACTATGTAAAGAAACTATATGCTTAATTTAATAATTCCACAAATTGACCTGTCATTAAGATATATTTATCTGTGGAGGTCTCACACGTGACACTACTCAGTGTAAGTTTACTCAACAGCCCAAATGTTTAAAAGGTTTTTTTTGTGATCTCATATTACACAGCTTGATGTAATGAAATGCTATACCATGACATTAGTGATAATGATGAGTTTTGTCTTTTAGTTGCAGATTCATTGCACGTATACACAGCTTTAACTGGTGCAAAAATGCTTCTAAAAGGATTTGTCTGGACCCATTAAAACTATGTTGTTATGACCTTCATATAGAGTTGTCTAAAAAAGGAATTAAAAAAAGGACAGAGGGTCACTGTTTGAGGAAGCAATAATTCAATGAGGAGCAGGTTTATGATTCCAAAATTGCCTGCAATTGTCCCTTGCAGATGATTTGTTCAGGTGGGTAATTTTCGACTGCTAGGGGCTAAAGGGACTGAACACATTTTGGGTTTAAAGGAAAAGAGAGAAGTTTCTAAATTCATCCTATCTCCCACAACTATTTATTTATGGTAACTTGTAATGCTGTCACAAATGTTGCAAACTTTATATCACTTTACATTTAATTTAATAATTAAAGTGCATCTTGACTGCAATCATTAGAAACCCTCTGAAATTTGCAGACAGCAGGCAGGACCCCTGCTGAGGCCTGAGGCCAAAGCCCAGCCGATGGTTTTGGGAAAGATGATTGCAATGTATTGTTGTATTCTTTAACCCATCCCTGCAGTTGTGATTACCAATGGACTAGAGCATGTCCTGTAACTTCTACAGAGTCATTGTGAATTACATGTGATTACACTCAGATTTTCAATATTTACAGAGATTCTAAAACTCCCTAAGTTTAGAATTCAGTTTTAGTTATCCAAAAGAAAAAATATTAAGTGCAAGTTGAAAATCAGTCCAAAGGTTTGAAGAACTCAATGTTCTACCAGAAACTGTGATGGAATCAGAGTTAGAAATAAATTTTCAAAGGAAGCTGGATAAATGTGAGTAATGCATATATATATAGTTTTTAAAAATTTAGTGAAGGAGAGGGAATAAGACTAAGTGCACTTACACAGGCTTGTGCACAATTAGTTGAATTCTGTGTTAAGAAATAAAATGCTTTTAGGTTGGTAGAAAAATAAATGTGCATAAATATATTGAAACAATGTACAACCTGTGTGCTGTACTTGAAACACTACACTGAATTTCTGTTTCTGTGTCCTTGTCCAACTGTCAGAATGAAATATGGGTTGGGACCCTGGAAATGCTAATGGTGGGACCTCGAGGAAGATTTATGAGGAGATAGCCAATTAAGAGGTTCCTTCTGGAAGCTCTGTCTTAATGGCAGGCAGAACCAATCAGAGGCTCTGCACAACCCACGTCATGACCAGAAGAGATGAGCATTGCTGAAGCAGATAGTAGAATGAGGCTCCTTCTGAACTCTGTATAAAGTTTAAAAATTAAAAGTGGCCACAGGACATGCTCTAGTCCATTGGTAATCACAACTGCAGGATGGATTAAAGAATACAATACATTGCAATCATCTTTCCCCAAAACCATTGCTGGGCTTTGGCCTCAGGCCTCAGCAGGGGTTCTGCCTGCTGTCTGCAAATTTCAGATGGTTTCTAATGATTGCACTCAAGATGCACTTTAATTGTCCTAATTAGCTACCCACCTTTGGTAGGTGGGTTGCCATCATCACCATGGCCCCTGCTCTCCCCACCACACATCCTGAATCAGCCTCAATGAAAATATGCTCAGGATAGGTATATTGTGCAAATAGATACACCAGCCAATAGATCAAAATTGCTGGCATACCTGCTTCTAAACCAGCGTCCTCAGCTCAATACAAATTCATTATATTGTCTCAGCTAGTTACCTTGTATACTCAATGCAAAAATTTCTTAAAGGGTACGTATTAAGTCGATTTCTGAGACAGTACATTGGTAGCAGCACTTCTAGAAAATTTGTAACAAAATGACATAAATACAATGGTTACTCTATCTGCAGTATTTGTAAGGTCTTACCTCTCTAAGGCCAGAATCTGTGATACTGTCTAAATTCACAGAACCCTCATAAGTCAGGTAGTGGAAAACATTGAGAGCACGAACTGCCTCTGGGCCTCGCTGTTTATATCCAAAAATAAGGTCAATCCACTGATGCAACTGGCAAGAAACAAATTCACTCTCCAGAGCCTGCATAAAAACATTTAGAAATAATGAAAAAATAGAGCAATCGAACATTATTGTTTTAAGATTCACACAGCAAGATATTTATCAAGGCTGTAACCTTTATTCTTGCCCTTACATTTCTTTTTCTTCTCCTCAACTACCACTAAAAAAAAAGTATTTAATGCACTAATGGAAATTTGTTCCACTGGAATAACTCTACCATTTTTCAAAATACAGCAAAAATGGCGATAAATTTAATTCATTAAACCACCACATTGATTTCCATTTAAAATGTTGCACAGATACCTAATGTTTATATTTTGAATAAAATGTTAAAACCATATCACGGTACTTGCTTCAAAATATCCAAACTCATGCAAAACATTAAATGTTATTACATCAGTGATATTTACATTTAATAATGGAAATTTTAATAATTAGCATTATCTGCACAGAAATTTGAGCAATTTTAAAATCTAACAGACAAAAAAACGAATATTATTCCTTTAAGGAAATGTATGACAGATGTGCCTGATCGTATAAAATCATTATACTCTGACCTCATACATTTTCATTTTCTCTGCTCAACGAATAATTTAAGAATTAGAAAATACAAATCATCATAATGCACTCATCCTCAAGGTCAAGTCAGCACAGTTCATTGAATTATGCTGACATTTTTAGCTGCCATCATCATATTTAAGCGGCTCTCTGGAACTTATAACAATAGACAGATATTCACACAAACACAAAGATCAAAACATTTGGGCCAACTCACTGGACACTATATTACACTTGGCTGATGTTTCCAAACCTAAAATAATTCCATGGATTCTATTCAACAGGGCAGTAATTTAACTAAAATAGGTGAGTTTGGCAACCATACTAGACCAAAGCTTCTTAACAAAAGAACTAAAACGATCCAGAGGTATAATGTAATCCTTGAAATAGCTGTCGAGTGACCCTCCAAAATAATATTGTTTTAATTTTTAAAAAATCTGATATACTATGCCACATAGCAAATTTAACAATTCAATGAAGTTTTCAATGATGTTTAACTACTACAGCATTGTTAACTTTGATAATGTCATAGCACAGAAATTATATGGCTGAAGGACAAACTGTACAATCTGTCAACACACAGTAATCACTGGTCGCATTTGCAAAGAAAATGCAGTTGAGATGGCCTAGTTATGTGGGATCCATAGGGCCAGATCTCCAAATGAACTGCTGGAACAGAAGCAAGGAAGAAAAATAAATGAAGACCATATACGCCACCTTTCGAAATTTGAGAATGTCACACAGTGCTTCACTGTTAAAGGGTCACTTCTGAAGTGTAGTTCCTTGTTAAATAGACAAATACAAGTCAAATTGATGAAGGGTCTAGGCCCGAAACCGTCAGCCTTCCTGCTCCTAAGATGCTGCTTGGCCTGCTGTGTTCATCCAGCTCTACACCTTGTTATCTCAAATTGCACACTGTTGTTCCACAAACAACAAATTGATAAAGGGTCTACTTTGTTGGTTTTAGTTTGGCTGACCATTAGGAGAAGCTATAGCATTTTTCAGAAAGGTGCTACGGGATTGTTTACATCCACATAAACAAAAGTCAGAATTTCAGTTTAACATTTCATGCATGTAGCTAGACTTAAGGAAACATTCAGCTTTAGGCTGATAAGTGGTAAGCAACATTCACTCCACACAACAGAGAATCTCCAACAGGAGAGAATCTAGTCATTTCTCAGCATTCCCTCTAATTGCTTCCATCAATGTGCAGGTTATGTCACCACAAGAAATAGAAAACCCATATGTAATATCCATTTTTAAAAAGCCCCAATTGCTATGAAAGAGGAAGAGTCATAGAGTCACAGAGATGTACAGCATGAAAAAAAATCCTTTGGTCCAACTCATCCAAGTCGACCTGACATCCTAAATTAATCTAGTCCCATTTGCCAATATGTGGCCCATATCCCTCTAAACCCTCCTATTCATATACCATCCAGATGCCTTTTAAATGTTGTAATTGTACCAGCCTCTACCACACTTCCTCTGGCAACCCGTTCCATACACGTTTCATTCTCTGCGTGAAAATATTGCCCCTCATGTCTCTTTTATATCTTTCCCCTCTCACTATAAACCTATGTTCTCTAGTTTTGGATGCCCCTAGCCTCGGAAAAGTTCTTGGGTGTTCACCCTATCCATGCCTCTCATGATTTTATAAACTTCTATAAGGTCACCCCTCAGCCTCCAATATTCCAAGGAAAATAGGCTCAGTCTACTCAACATTTCCCTATAGCTCAACCTTCAAATCCTTGCAACATCTTTTCTGAACCCTTTTAAGTTTCACACCATCTTTCCTATAGCTGGGAGACCAGATCTCTTTGTTCGGCAACACTTCCCAGGACCTTACCATTAAATGTATAAGTCCTGCCCTGATTTGCCTTTCCAAAATGCAGCACCTCACATTTATCTAAATTAAACTCCATCTGCCACTCCTTGGCCCAATGGCCCATCTGATCAAGATCCTGTTGTACACAGAGATAACCTTCTTTGCTGTCCATTACACCTCCAATTTTGGTATCATCTGCAAACTTACTAATCATACTTTCTATATTTACATCCAAATCATTTATATAAATGACAAAAAGCAGTGGACCCAGCACCAAAGATAGTAGGAACTGCAGATGCTGGAGAATCCGAGACAACAAGGTGCAGGGCTGGATGAACACAGCAGGCCAAGCAGCATCATAGGAGCAGAAAGGCTGACGTTTAGGGCCTAGACCCTTCATCAGAAAAGGGGGAGGGGAAGGGGGTTCTGAAATAAATAGGGAGAGAGTGGGAGGCGGAAAGAAGATGGATAGAGGAGAGGATAGGTGGAGAGGAAACAAACAGGTCGAAGAGGTGGGGATGGAGCCAGTAAAGGTGAGTGTAGGTGGGGAGTTAGGGAAGGGATAGGTCAGTCCAGGGAGGACGGACAGGTCAAGGGGGCGGGATGAGGTTAGTCGGTAGGAGATGGGGGTGCAGCTTGAGGTGGGAGGAGGGGATAGGTGGGAGGAAGAACAGGTTAGGGAGGCGGGGACGAGCTGGACCGGTTTTGGGATGCGGTAGCGGGAGGGGAGATTTTGAAGCTTGTGAAATCCACATTGATACCATTGGGCTGCAGGGTTCCCAAGCGGAATATGAGTTGCTGTTCCTGCAACCTTCGGGTGGCATCGTTGTGGCACTGCAGGAGGCCCAGGATGGACATGTCGTCTGAGGAATGGGAGGGGGAGTTGAAATGGTTCGCGACTGGGAGGTGCAGTTGTTTATTGCGAACCGAGCGTAGGTGTTCTGCAAAGCGGTCCCCGAGCCTCCGCTTGGTTTCCCCGATGTAGAGGAAGCCACACCGGGTACAGCGGATGCAGTATACCACATTGGCAGATGTGCAGGTGAACATCTGCTTG
>NW_025975114.1:0-8113 GCF_021869965.1 Rhincodon typus
GTTCATCCAGCTCTACACCTTGTTATCTCAGATTTTCCAGCATCTGCAGTTCCTACTAATCCAGGATCTGCAATAATTTGTTCCTAAAAAGTAGGGCACTCATTCCTTTGAGCCCGCTCTGCAATTCAGTAAAATCATGGTTGCTCTGATTTCAATCTCAACTCTACATTTCTGCATTTCCCTGATAATCTTTCATCCCTTTAATCAAGCATTCATCTTCCTCTGCCTTAAAAATATTTAAGGATTCTGCATCCACTGCCCCTTTGAGAATGCAAATTCCAAAGTCTCGTAACCCTCAGAAAATTTTCCTCATTTGTCTTAAACAGATGACCTCTTATTTTTAAACTATGACTCTTAATTCTAGATTCTTCCAAAGGGAAAATATCTTTTCACATCTATCCAGTCAAATCTCTTCAGGATTTGCACAGTACATTAATTCACCTGAACTCCAGAGGTTTCAGGCCTAGCTTGTCTAGCCTTTCTTCATAAGGCAATCCACTCATTCCGGATTCAAGAATGCAGTTCAATACCATCTTCTCAAGAGCATCTACAGCAGTCATCAAATGCTGGCCTTGAAGCAACATATCAAATCTTTAAGTTTTTAAAAGGACAAAAAGAAATTGAAGGAGTCAGTCATTTGGCACCCTGAGTCTGCGCTGCCATTCAACAAGATCATGGCTGAGCTACCTCAGGCATCAACTCCCCTTTCCTGTCAACTCATCATAGCCATCAACTCCCAGATATTTCAAAATCTACCCACCATCACTTTAAATATTTTCATTGATCTAGCCTCCATAACAATTTGGGGCACAGAATTCCAGATATTCATTAAATAAAAGCCAAAAGAACTGCGGATGCTAAAGTTCCGAGGAAGGATCACCAGACCCAAAACTTTAACTCTGATTTTCTTTTCACAGATGCTGAGCTTTTCCAGCAACTTCTGTTTTTGGTCCAGACATTCACTACCGCCTGGAAGAAAAGAAATTCCTTCACGTTTGTGTTAAATGAGCGTCTTCTTATTCTGCAACTATTTCCCCTAGTTTGAGATTCGCCCAGGAGTAGGAATAACTTTTCAACATCTACATTGTCAAGATCCCTCAGAATCACATTTGTTTCAATAAGATCACCCCCCCATTCTTCTATAATCTACTGAATAAAGGCTTAGCCTCTTTAGCCGTTAGCGACACATCATACCCTCCATTCCCAAGAATCAGACTAGTGAATAGCTCCTCCAGTCCAGATCTGTCTATGCTGCATTTTTTTTAAAAAGAGATTTTCTCTATTAAAATAAGAATCTACCTTATAATTCTTCCTACCAAAGTGCATGACCTCACACTTTCCTACATCAAACTATCTGCCACGTTTTTATCCACTCAACCTAAAGCCCATGCAAATTTCTTATGTCTTCATCACAACATGCCCTCTCACCTATTTTTGTAACATCAGCAAATTTGAATAGATTACACTTTGCCTCCAAGTCATTAACATACAGTTATCAATTGTTAAGTGATTTAAAACATCTTAAGGCAGAAGGTTTATGTTAGTACTCAAATAATTCTGCTAATAGATATGGATAACAAGTATAATTTTGTCAAAAGTACACAGGAACATAAAAATGTAAGAAAAATTAAAGTACATTCCTTACCCGAACCATCTGAACATCCGATTCTATTTTGAACAATCGATTGTTTAGCCTCCATAACCTTGCTTGGTGCATTACCATCTTTGGCCTTTCTTCACCATTCACATTCTGTCACATCATCCTTTCCCATGTACATATGCTACTTATATACTTCAACTCCTACTGAACCCAACAAAGTCTACCCATCTCAAACAGCTCCTGCTCATTGACCCATAATGACTCGAGGTCCAGAAGCATCCACCATTGACCCTGGTCCACTCAGTCAAATATATCCATTTGCAGACATTGTCTGCATACATAGTTCAACCAACCACCAGACATACTGCATTAACAAACAGCTCGATCAATCAGCAATCTTCATTGTACATTAGTATTGAACTCACAGAATCAAAGTCAAACCTTTTCAAAAGACTACTTTGTTGCCGTCAATTCAAATCTCTCTCTCTGGCTACTGTTTGAAGTTGAATCAAATTGTAAGCGAATTCCAGATTTTCTTTGGCCCCCAAAGTCTGAACTGTATTCATTTTATATCTACCCATTACCACCTCTATTTCATTCAAAACCTACATTTTTTAATCTATTAACTGACTGTTTTGATCTTAAAAACAACATACAAAACATACAATGTTTTGGATCCAGTGACCCTTCTTCAGGGGTTGTAAAGAAGGATCATAGAGTCATACTACACAGAAACAGACCCTTCAGACCAACTCATCCATGCAGATCAGATACCCTAAACTGATCTAGTCCTATTTGTCCACATTTGACCCATATCCCTCCAAAACCCTTTCTACTTATGTACCCATTCAGATGCCTTTTAAATGCTGTAATTGCACCCACTTCCACCACCTCCTCTGGCAGCTTGTTCCACACACACACCACCCTCTGCATGAAAAAAGGGTGTCCCTCACAACCCTTTTAAATCTTTCCCCTCTCGCCTTAAGCCTATGCCCTCTAGTTTGGCCTCCCCTACCCTGGGAAAAAGGCCTTGGCTATTCACTCTATCCATGGCCCTCGTGATTTTTATAAACCATTATAAAGGTCATTGGGCCCAAAACATTAACTCTGCTTTCTCTCCACAGATGCTGCCAGACCTGGTGAATTTCACCAGCAAGTTCTGCTTTTGTTTCAGTTTTCCAGCATCTGCAGTTCTTCGTTTTATACAATGTATAAATTGTGTTATATCATGTAATATTGGCACACCCTAAAGTAATGTGAGTTAAGATTAGTAATACCATTTTATATAATTTTCATGTTCTTAAGATGTCTCCAGACTATCACTACAGAACTTTCAGGAAAATTCATTTTGGAGCATTTGAAGCACTATAGTGTTCTATGCTAAGTCTTTCAGCCAAAGGTTAAAGCGCACTTTTTAAATGAAACATCTGCTAACAACTATATCATTGTGCTTTTCTGGCAAAATAATGTTGTAGTTATATTTCTACTGGCCCGGTGGTTTCCATCACAATCAGGGCCAAAACACATACACACAACATTTTGACATTGATGTACACCAGCTTACTAACATAACTGGGCCACAATCGTGGAATCCACCCCCCCAAAGCCGTCATGCAAAGAATTGCACCGGCTGAAGAAAAAAATCACCTTCACTGGGACCGAGAAGCATGGGCACGGAGTAAACGAGCCATCCATGCTCCTAGAACAAATTCTAAAGATAGGGAGCTACAAATTTTGAAAGAGACAGAATTATTGTCTTATTGTCAAAACAAAAGTAGGTTTGTACAATGAGTATACTGTTCACGGCTTTTATGTAGATAGTCGAAAATGATAACTACAAATATGGGTTTATACACAAGATATTTTACTGAAGTCATTCAAAGGACACTTGAAATACAACCCTTTGACAACATACACCAGAATCTCCATTGAGGGCTTGACAAGGAACTGAAAACGTCTGCCAAAATCTGAAAACACCACTAGTAAAATTCTACAATTCCCATATATATATAAAAATAAAAAGGACTGACATGCGCAGTAGCAATTGGCCGGCACATTTTATTGTTTTAAATTTAAAAGAAAATGCAATGTCAGCGGTGAATTCTTCATCTGAGGTGAGGGATTATAGAATGGGTTAAATGCTTATTTGAAAAAGAAATGTAAAGAGAGTGTGGGGGTGGGGGGGGAATGAGGTTTGAACTTCAGGTCACCGGCAGAATGAGGTCGGGAGGCAGGCCCGAAGCTGCTCGAAGGGTGGGATTTATAGGAAAAGGAAGGGGGAGAAGAAGAAAGTATTAATTTGGTGAAGGTGAGAACTTACAGAACTCGGCGATATAATAGGACACGGCATAATTCTCCTCGCACCAGTCCAGAGTGGAGGTGGGCTCTCCCCAGAAGCCTGGCCGGTCATAGACGGGCGCCATGTTTGAAGGAGGAGGTGGAGAGGCGGCGGGACTAGGCCCCGTCACCATGGCAACCCTCCCCCTTTCAGCCTTGGCCCTGCCTTACCGTGACCTTCACCATTCCCACTCGGCGCCGCAGACTCTCCCTGAGCGGACTTTTTAAAACAGTCGAAGGGTAAAACACTGCGGACATCTAACATTTTGATTTCATTCAGGGAAGAGAAAGTGCTGGAGAAATTCAGCAGGTCTGGCCGCCTCAATGGAGGGTCCCGACCTGAAACGTCAGCTTTCCTGCTCCTCTGATGCTGCCTGGCCTACTGTGTTCATCCAGCTCTACACCTTGTTATCAATGGAGGGAGAAGTCACGCTTCCATCACAACATCACTTACGCAGAACTGAGAATAACTTCTTACATAGAACATAGAATAGTACAGCACACGATGTTGTGCTGACCTATTATCCTACTAAGATCAAACTACCCTGCATACCCATTTTACTGTCGTCCATGTGCCTATCCAAGAGTCGCTTAAAAGTCTTTAAAGTATCTGACTCCACTACCACTGCCGGCAGTGCATTTCACACACCCACCACTCTGCGTAAAGAACCTACCTCTGACATCTTCCCCTCTACCTTCTACTTTAGAAGATATGTAATTTCTCCTAGTTTAAACCTTGACCTCTTTTAAAAACAACCTCTCCTAAACGAATGTGACTCCACTCCCTACTTAATTGGTACACTTGCCTTTATTGGTCAGTGCATTGAGTATAGGAGTTGGGAGGCCGTGTTGCGGCTGTACAGGACATTGCTCAGGCCACTTTTGGAATATTGCATTCAGTTCTGGTCTCCCTGCTGTAGGAAGGATTTTGTTATACTTAAAAAGGTTCAAACAAGATTTACAAAGATGTTGCCAGGGTTGGAGTGTTTGAGCTATAGGGAGAAGCTGAATAGGCTAAGGCTGGGGCTGGGGCTGTTTTCCCTGGAGCATTGGAGGCTGAGGAGTGACCTTATAGGGCATAGATAGGGTGAATAGCCAAGGTCTTTTTCTCAGGTTGGAGGAGCCCAAAACTGAGGGCATTGGAACAAAAACAGAAGTTGCTGGAAAAGCTCAGCAGATTTGGCAGCATTGGTGAAGTAAAAATCAGAGTTAACATTTCAGGTCCAGGACCCTTCCTTAGAACTGTTCCTGATTTACAGCCTCTAGAGGGCATAGGTTTAGGGTGAGAGGAGAAAGATTTAAAAAGGACCTAAGGGGCAATGTTTTCACGCAGAGGATGGTGCGTGTATGGAATTAACTGCCAGGGGAAGTGGTAGAGGCAATGACAACATTTAAAAGACATCTGGATGGGTACATGAATAAGATGGGTTTAGAGGGATATGGGCCAAATGCTGGCAAATGGGACAAGATTAATTTAGGAAATCTGGTTGGCATGGACGAGTTGGACTGAAGGGTCTATTTCCATGCTGTACAGCTCTATGACTCTAATTGGCAGTAATTCATTGTCAATGCGTTTCACCACATGTCAAATCTTTTGCAATTCCTTTGCTTAACATTTCTTCATATCCATGTTCATTCACTTAATGTCTTTCATCCCTCAAGCACTTTTATGTGAAAATGGGATGGTAATGGTAAAGTCATCATAGTCCTGGAGGACTGCGCTCTCATTAGAAAGTGACAACTGGTGGTGGTTTAACCTGGGGTTCACCACACCTCAGGCGAAGTGTGAGGTTGAGAAAGTGGAATCTTCATAGTAACCACATCTGGTGCACGAGTTGACATATGGATTCTCGGCATGACTCTGCTTCCCAAACCATCTGTCCGGCCAACTGATCCCCCTAAAAAAAAAGGGATGCTGGATTAGAGGAAAAAGAAATCCAAAAGCTTTAATTCCCAGTTTGATTTTATTCACGGAATTTAAATTCCACCTGCCACCATGGTAAGATTCAAACCTATGTGCCCAGTGCATTAGCCTGGGCTTCTGGTCTAATGATGTTATCACTATACCGCTGTCTACCCTTGAGACCCTCTTAATTCACTTAGAATTCACCAAAAATCCATTTACCTCTGTCTTGAGTGTACTGAAAGATTGAATATTCATAGCTCTGTGAAGTTGATAATTCCTTAGATTTAGTACACCTCATGTGAAGAAAGGCTCCCTAAGCCCAGTCTTAGATGGCCAACTCCTTCCTTCCAATGGACCTGAAGGAATAAAATTCTGTCCTGCCAATAGTGAATTTTCAAAGCCAGTGAGGTTAATTAGCAATAACTAACCATTGTCATTGTCTTTTACCAGAGCCAAAACTCAGCCATTCTTTTTATTGGCCTTCATTCACATTCATACTCTTTCTTTTATGCTTTACAAAAAACATAAAATGGACTGAGAAGGTCATTAGCCTTTGGAATTCTCTTCCACAGATAGCAGTGGAAGCTAAGTCATTGGATATGTTCAAGGATTTTTATTTTTACATTAGACAAATGTTTTGATTTGCAGGGGAACAAGAGTTACAGGAGACAGGCAAGAAAGTGAAATTAAGGCCACTATCAGATCAGCTATGATCCTATTGAATGGCAGAGCAGATTCAATGTGGTGAATAGCATTTTTCTTTATTGTGATGTTAAAGTTCATTTTTAATGCTGGGATTGATTGGTAGTAATTAGCAATTATTGTTGCCTTTCACCAGATTGCAAATCACTTTGGGAAGATAAAGCAAGGATCAAGAGTGCATCATATAGTCCTTTGAACCTATTTCACTATTCAATATGATCATGGCTGATCTTCTGCCTCTTGATTCCAATACTTGAAGTAATTTATGTCCATATGCAGCATGACCAGAACAAACATTCAGGCTTGGGATGATAATGGCAAATAACATTCACACCACACAAGTGCCAGGCAATGCCCACCTCAAACAAGACTAAATCTAACCATCTCCCTCTGCCATTGAGTAGCATTGCCATTGCTGAATCTCTCCCAACTGTCAGTTTCAATATCCGCCATCATCATATCTCGCTTGTTCTTTTAGCAGAGACTTGAATGCTTTGGAGTCAAGACCCAGTGGTCAGTTCACCATACAGAATGTCTTTGCATACACAGCCATCATCTATCCAATGAATGAGGCCAAACCAGTGAAGACGTCTTTGACTTAAAAATGAGTGTATTCTGATAAAATTACTGTGCTCCAGGTCTGAGTTTGTATCCTTGTCCTGCCAAGAGATATTGAGGCAGCAGAATTAATGGGTTGAACATTCTGCAACAGCTCCAATGTATTAAAGTTTCATGAACACGTAAGACAAATGTGAAAATCTTTTCTGCTACCAAGATATACTATCCATATTTAACCACTATGAAGGAGTGCAGTGAGGTTACAGATAACACAGCAGGCCAGGCAGCATCAGAGGAGCAGGAAAGTTGACGTCTCGGGTCGGGACCCTTCTTCAGAAATTGGGAGGCGGAGGGGAGCTCAGAAATAAAGAGAGGAGGGGTGGGGTTGGAGAAGTTAGATGGGATAGTGATAGGTAAGTGCAGGTCGGCAGTGGTGGGGATTGGTCAATGAGGTGGGAGGGGCGGATAGGTGGGAGAGAAGAGGGACAGGTTGTGTCAGGTCAAGGAGGCAGGGAGGGTTGAACATGGGATGAGGCCAGAGGTGGAGAGATTTTGAAACTGGTAAAATCCACATTTAGGCCATTGGGCTGTGGGCTCCTGAGGCGGAATATGAGGTGCTGCTCTTCCAGTTTGCGGGTGGCATCATTGTGACACTGGAGGAGGCCCAGGATGGACGTGTCACTCAGGGAGTGGAAGGGGGAGTTAAAATGGTTTGCGACCAGAAGATGTGTCGTTTGTTGCGAACAGAGTGCAGGTGCTCTACAAAACGGTCCCCGAGCCTCTGCTTGGTCTCACCGATGGAGAGGAGGCCACATCGGGAGCAACAGATGCAGTAGACAATTAATGCTGTTCTAGTTGAGATTGCTGAACTCCTGTTTAGGGCAGGGATTGAACCTGTAACCTGCCTGATCTATACAATTCACTCACCACCCTAGGCAATGCATTTCTCCCCTGAACCAACTGTCCAAGAGGCTCATTTAATGACAAAAAGAAGCTGGAGAAACCAACAA
>NW_025975115.1:0-8112 GCF_021869965.1 Rhincodon typus
ATGATGCTGCTTGGCCTGCTGTGTTCATCCAGCCCTGCACCTTGTTGTCTCGGATTCTCCAGCATCTGCAGTTCCTACTATCTCTGCTGTGCTGTCACCTTTGCTAGGTGTCACCTGTGGTGGGACAGCAGATACCCAGGATGGTGTTGGTGTTGTCTGGGATGTTGTGTGTGTAATTACTTTTCTGAGCTGCTCCTTGAGTAGTCTTTGGGTCTCAGACGTTAGTAAGGATCACTTTGCAGGATCCACAGGACTGTGTTTGTCATTGTTGTTTTTGGTGCTGAAGTCAATGCCAGGGGATTGGTCCAGTTTCATTCATTTTGGAGAATTTCATCAAGGTTGATACAAATGCATGGCTTTGTAGGGTATATCAGATGGCAGTTCAGAGTCCACCACATTGCTTAAGGTCTGAAGTCACATGTAGGCCAGACCAGGTGAGAATGGCAGATTTTCTTCCTTGAAGGACATTTGTAAACTTGGTCGATTTTTCCATGATCATTGTTAGATTTTTTCATTTCAGATTTCTAATGAATTCAAATTTCACCATCTGTCATCCCAAAACATTACTGGCGTCTCTAGATTACTAGCCCAGCCAAAATATCACTACACCATCACCTCCCCAGTAGGCTGGGCCATAAGGTTTAATACAATTCTGCCGCTTATTGCTTCAGCATCTCATGGATGCCCAGTTTAGTGTTGCTACATCTGTTCAAAATCTACCCAATTTAACATGGTGATGGTGTCATACAAAATGATGGAGGATACTTTCCATGTGAAGATGGGACCTTGCCTCCATGACAGCGTCTACCTATGCAAACAATAAGTGCATCTGTGTGAAAGTTAGTTTGGTGAGGTTAAATGTCTTTCTCTCTCTTGGTTCCCTTGCCATTTGCCACAGGCCCAATCTCGTAGCAATATCCTTTCGGACTTGGTTAACTTAGCCTATAGTGATACCATGGCTGTCCCCCAGCTATCTTTCCAAAAAGTGGTCCCTGATAATCGTTACCCTTGACTTTTAGTGTACAGAACCTCATGACTGACTGTGGCTTATCCCATTGAGAGGCTGCCCATGACTTAATGTACACAGACCTCCTGACTGAAGGGTGTTTCCCTGGAGCTACCTGAGGACTACTCCCCTTAGACTTTGAAACATGACATTTGCTTGCTTTATATGTAACGTGTTTCTTGTATATGTTGCTGGCACGTGGTGCAGCTGGGTGATTGGTATAATGCTGTGCCGTACAGTAATATGTGCGCCCTGTTTGACTGACCGCTGACTAGCATGACCAGCTGCCTGGCCTTTTTTCTGCTCTAAACTGCAAGCCAAGACAGAAGTACTGTGAGCCTTTATGGTGTGGCTGAGATGGCAAAGCATAAAATGCAAGGTATCCAGGTAGGCACAAAGTTGGTGAGCAAGCAGCCCTGAGTTACTGCCTTGTCTAATCCGTGAGCTTTCCTTGTGTATGTAGAGCCCTCGCAGTAACATTCCAATAGTGCCGGTGCAATCCAAATGGTTCTGAGATATGCCATGAAGGTGCAGAGAAGCTGGCACATGTTAGAGGCCAACATTCACGAATGTGGGCTGCGTGCAACTGCTGACCATGAAGTGTATTGGTAGTGATTGGAATGAGGTTGGCCAGGTAGATCTCATTGAATATGAGTTCTCGTACTGAGGCTGTTAACCTGGGCCAATCAGGGAACCCTGGCTGACTTCATCTGCGCCAGCTGGTCAGAGCCCATGTACTGAGCATATGTAAATAAAGCGAGACTTGATGACAGGATATCGGCCTCCTTGGAGCTATTTAAGTGCCAACGAGAGAAAACAGTACGCTTCTGAAGAAAATTTGCTTGCAACAGTCGTCTTTGAGTTGGGGTAAGCATTTCTGGCATCATGCCTTTATTTGGGAAACTTGACTTGTTTGATCGTGCCATCGGAGACCGGGCCCAATGTGTGGAAAGAATGTGTTAATTTTTCTGGGCAAATGACATTGGGGGCACATGAAAAGCAACGGTTATTAGGAGCGTTTCCCCAAGACACCAGATACCAAAATCTTTCAAGATTTGATGGATTTAGTTACGGAATATTACAATCCCAGCCTCCTCTAGCTCTGAGATGTTATCGGTTTAACTTGACAGTTCGGAACCGGAGAATCTGTATTGGTAGAGATAACAAGGTGCAGAGCTGGAAGAACACAGCAGGCCAAGCAGCATCAGAGGAGCAGGAAAGCTGATGTTTCAGGTCTAGACCCTTCTTCATTTTCTGAAGAAGGGTCTAGACCCGAAACGTCAGCTTTCCTGCTCCTCTGATGCTCTTGGCCTGCTGTGTTCATCCAGCTGTACACCTTGTTATCTCAAGTTCTCTAGCATCTGCAGTTCCTACTATCTCTAATCTGTATTGGTATTTTTGACGAGGTTAAGATGACTGGCAGGGGCATGTGATTTTTGGGTTAACCCTGAATGAGATGCTGACAGATTGTTTGGTATGTGAGATTAATGATGTAACCATGCAAAAGCACCTACTAACTGAAGCCCAACTGGACTTCAAACAAGCACTACAGCTAGTTTCGTCATTAGAAAATGTGGCAAGTGGAGCGTGTGAGCTACAGGCAGTGGAAGTGAACACCTTCACCTGTCCAGCTGAGCTTCGGGAACACCGTGTGAGTATAGGCAATCGCAGAGCCTCACACAGGACGTATCCTGAGCAGAGAGACCTTAGATCAGCCCATAGTAAAACCCCAAAACAAAGCTGAGCCTCGGTCAAATGGCTAAAGTGTTCTTCAGGATCCGGCCTGGCAAGCCATTGTAGTTGCTGCCAGTATGTGGACTTGAGACAGCAAAGGAGTCCTATGAGGCTTGACTTGAATAAGAGAACTCATAGACCAGTATCCAGGAGAGCACAAACCCTGAAAAGTCCACCTACACATGTTTTGGAACAGTTAAGTTGCTTAGCAACATCCAAATCACAACTGATCAGTTTTAAAGGAGGTCAATACCAGTGCAGAGCCAGTCTTTAACAAGATTCAGTCTGGACTCCAACCCTTAATTTGGTGCAAGGCCTCGGCCAGACTGAGAATACATATAACTGAGAACCATTACAGATTAAGGGTACAATTTTGGTTCTGGTCTCCTAAAGAAGTAGTTTGTGCAGTTACCACTGATTATAGTAAAAGACTTGGGCCCAAGTTTGATGAGGCAGAATTGGTTGAGAAAGATTCACCTTAATTGGCTCCACATTTTTTGATTAGAAAATGGCTGCCCGAGTGAAGTCCTAATTAAATACCCAAACATTTTCAGTAAGTTCTTGGGACTATTAAAGGAGCCAAGGCCACCTTGCATGTTGACCAAGACACAATTCTGTGATTATTCAAGGCCCGCTCAGTGCCATTTGCCTTGTGTGCAAAAGTAGAGGCAGAAATCAGGAGGCTGGAAAGCGAAGGAATGATCAAACAGGGCAGTTTGCAGAATGGGCTGCACCGGTCACACCGCTTGTGAAGCCTCTTGGCTCAGTTCACCTTTGTGGGAAGCTAAGCAAATGGTAAACCACCTCTTGCAGCTGAATAAATACCCAATCCCTTGTGTAGAGTACTTGTACGCAAAATTGATGGCATGGGTGGCTATCATTCACGAAGCTGGACGTGACCCATGCATACTTGCAACTGTGACTAGATGAGAAGTCCCAGAAGTATGCCACAATTAATACCCATTAGGATTTGTACCAATGTACAAGTCTGCCAAGACTTGTATCATCAACCTGTGCCCTTTTCCAGTGGACGATGGAGAACGTTTCCAAAGTCTACCCCAGGTGTCCATTTATCAGGGCGCGCTAATAATGGGAAGACCAATAAAGAACACTTGGAGAATTTGGACATAGTGGTTAAACATTTTTCCAGGTGGGCGCATCCCTTAAAAGGGAAAACTGTGTGTTCCAGGCACCCCAAGTGTCTTACTTGTGCTGCAGAGTTGACAAGACCAGGTTACACACATTGGAAGATAAAGTGAGAGCGCTCAAAGTTTCTCCAGCTCCTTTGTCTGAACTGGAGCTTGGGTCTTTCCTTGGGTTGATGAATTATTACAGGAAATTCATATGTAACCTGGCCTTCATCTTGGAACCCTTACACCTGCAGTTGAAAAAGGGTCAGCCTTGGAAGTGGTCACGTAGCGAACAAGTAGCCTTTAGGGAGGTGAAAAAGAGCTATCACCGTCTAAGGTGTTGGCCCACTACAATCCCAAGCGAGATGTGGTGCTGACATATGATGCCTCTCAGAGTAGCGTTGGCTCGCTAGCGGCTCAGTGGAGAGGAATGCCCAATACCGGATGCTTCTCAGACTTTGGCTGCTGCTGCTGAATGCAAATGCACCCAGCTGGAGAAGGAAAGTTTGGTGGTCATCTCTGGTCTGAGAAAATACTACTAATGCCTTTATGTCCATAAATATATAATAGTAAGGGACTACAAACCCCTGCCAGGGCTACTTAAAAAAGACAATGCTCTGCCATTGATAGCTTCTGGTCAAATTCAGTGGTGGGCCCTTATTCTCAGTGCGTACAATTACAAGATGGAACACCGTCCGGAGGCCAAGTGATAAATACATATGCCTTAGCCACCTCCCACTGGCAGATACACCATCGATGATGCCGTCCTGTAGAGTCCATTCTGGTTTTAATCTTTCTGGACACCCTTCTGGTCACCACTGACAATATCTGACTATGGCCACAAAAAGATCCCGTCCTGGCAAAACTAAAATAGCTGGTGGTAATGGGGGAAACAAAAAGGTCATCACAACCAGGATTGAAACCTTTCTGAACTCGGCAAGACCAGATCAAGTTTACTTCAAGGGGACGAAGTTTGGTGTTGAAACCATAGAAATGGCACTCCATGGGTACAAGGCAAGGTCGCCGCGAGGTCAGATCCCATGACACTTAAAGTTCGGGTTGGTGAGGCAGCCATGAACAAACACGTGGATCGCATGAAAGCTAGTACCTTGCAAACAGGGAAGGACCAAAACGTACCCGGTCCCTCGAAACAGCCAGAAAGGCTGTCAGAAATCATGGGTTCTCCCACTCTGCCTGGCATTGAAGAAATCTGAGTCTGAGATGGACACAGTCGATGTCACCACCTTGATACCGTTACCACCTACAGAAGAGGAGGAATTTCTTCTGAGATGCTCTGGGTGCAAGATACAGGCTACAGTTCGGTACATGCCGCCCGTTTCTGCTATTCAATAAGATCATGGCTGATCTGATTTCACAGCTCTATATTTTCCTGATAATTGTTCATCCCCATGATCATCGAGATATATCTTCATAGAATCCCTACAGTATGAAAACAGGCCCTTCAGCCCAACAAGTCCACACCAACCCTCAGAGCATCCCACCCAGACCCATCCCCATAACCCACTTAATCTACACATCCCTGAACATTATGGGCAATTTAGCATGGCCAATCCACCGAGCCTACACACTTTTGGACTGTGGGAGGAAACTGGAGCACCCGGAGGAAACTCATGCAGACACAGGAAGAATGTGCAAGCTCCACATAGACAGTCGCCCAAGGGTGGAATCGAACTCGGGTTCCTGGTACTGTGAGGCAGTAGTGCTAACCACAGACCCACTGTGTCACCCCTTCTGCTGCCTTAAAAAGAGTTAAAAGGCACTGGATGCAGAATATTTAAGGAGGGGAATTCCAAAGAAACTCAACACTCTGAGAGAAAAAAATGATGTTTCCTCAGCTCTGTCTTAAATGGGCAAGCCCTTATTTTTAAACTATGACTCCCAGTTCTATATATAACACAATGTTGAGCTGAAGGAACACAGCCAGGCAGCATCAGAGGAGCAGGAAAGTTGATGTTTTGTGCCGGAACCCTTCTTCAGAAATGGAGAGGGGCAGGGGAGCTGAGAAATAAATAGAGAGAGGAGGTGTGGGGTTGGAGAAGGTAGGTGGGATGGTGATAGGTGAGTGCAGGTCGGGAGTGGTGGGATTGGTCAGTGAGGTGGGAGTGCCGGAAAGGTGGGAGAGAAGATGGACAGGTTGTGTCAGGTCAAGGAGACAGGGATGAGAGGGAGAGTTGGTCATGGGATGAGGCCGGGGTGGGGAGATTTTAAAACTGGTGAAATCCATGTTTAGGCCATTGGGCTGTAGGCTCCCAAGGTGGAATATGAGGTGCTGCTCCTCCAGTTTGCGGGTGGCATCATTGTGACAATGGAGGAGGCCCAGGATGGACATGTCACCCTGGGAGTGGGAGGGAGTGTTAAAATGGTTTGCGACTGGAAGGTATAGTCGTTTGTTGCGAACAAAGCGCAGGTGCTGTACAAAATGGTCTCTGAATGATAATGGAATAGTTTAGGTTAGATGGGCTTCAGATTGGTTTCACAGGTCGGTGCAACATCGAGGGCCGAAGGGCCTGTACTGCGCTGTAATGTTCTATGTTCTATGTTCTATGAACCTCCGCTTGGTCTCACTGATGTAGAGGAGGCCACATCGGGAACAACGGATGCAAGAGACCACATTGACGGATGTGCAGGTGAACCCCTGTCTGATGTGGAAGGTTTGTTTGGTGCCTTGAATGGAGGTAAGGGGGGAGGTGTAGGGACAGGTGTAGCACTTCCTGTGGTTGCAGGGAAAGGTGCCAGGGTGGTGGTGTTAGTGGGGAGTGTGGAGTAAATGAGGGAGTCGCAGAGAGCGAGGTCCCTACTAAAGGCAGACAGGGGTGGGGAGGGAAATATTTCTTTGGTTGTGGGGTCAGATTGTAGGTGGTGGAAGCGACGGAGAATGATATGTTGGATACGGAAGTTGATGGGGTGATATGTGAGGACAAGGGGGATTCCTCATTATTTCTTTCTTAAATGTGCGACCTTTATTTTGAGATTATGCCCTCTGGACTCTCCTACATGGGGAAACCATATCACCTCATCTACTTGTCAAGGCCCTTAAGAATCTTTGTATGTTTCAGTAAGGTTGCCTCTCATTCTTCTAAACTCAAATGAGAACAGGCCCAACCTACTCAACCTCCTCATAAGACAGTCTCTCCAGACCTAGCATCAGCCTAGTGAACTTTCTCTGAACTGCCTCCAATGCCAGTACATCTTTCTTTAGATAAGGGACCCAAATCTGTTCACAGTATTCCAGCTATGGTCTGACCAGTGACTTGTATAGTTTTAGTAACATTCCATTTGCCTTCCCTTTTACCCTCTTGAATGCTAGCTTTTTATGATTTAAAAGTAATAACTGATTCTGCATTACTGCCTTTTGTGGAAGAGAGTTCTAAACCTCTACCACCCTTTGTGTGTAGAAGTGCTTCCTAACATCTATCCTGAACGGTCCAGCCCTAATTTTTAGACTATGCTCCTTTGTTTTAGAATCTCAAACAAGTGGAAATAGTTTGTCTTTATCTACTCGGTCTTTTCCTGGTAATATCTTGAATACTTCAATCAGATCACCACTTAACCTTTAAATTTTAGAGAAAACAGGCCTAATTTATATAATTTCTCTTCATTTCTTGATCCCTGAAGTCCAGGAATCAGTCTTGTAGACCTATGTTGTACTCCCTCTAAGATGTGGTGCCCAGATCTGCTCACAGTATTCCAAATGAAGTCTAACCAGTGTTTCGCGTAACTGCAGCATAGCTTCTTAATCCTTTAACTTCTGTTCTCTGAATATAAAGGCCAGCTATCTATTAGTTTCCTTGATTATTTTATGCAATTGTTTGTGGCATTTTAAAGATCTATGCATCTGAATCCCAAGTCTTTTTGGACATCCACTGTATTTAACTTCATGGCATCTAGAAAGTATCCTAATCTATCGTTTTTTCGACTTCATACTTGCCTACATTGAAATCTAAATGCCACGGTTTTCCCATTCATCTGGCCTACCAATATCCCTTTTTAATTTTATCCTGTTATCTACAGTCTACAATGCTGCCAAACTTTGTAGCATTCACAAATTTAGTTATATGACTTTCTATGCTGTGATCCAAGTCGTTAATAAATATTGTGAATAATTGAGGCCCTAACACAGATTCTTTTGGAAATTGCTAGTCACATCCTGCCAATTTGATTACCTACCCATTATTCCTACTTGTCACTTACTACTCAACCGATTTCCCAATCATGTCAGTA
>NW_025975116.1:0-8111 GCF_021869965.1 Rhincodon typus
ATTTTTCTGAAGAAGGGTCTAGACCCAAAACGTCAGCCTTCCTGCTCCTCTGATGCTGCTTGGCCTGCTGTGTTCATCCAGCTCTCCACCTTGTCATATCAGATTCTCCAGCATCGGCAGGTCCTACTATCTCGAAAATACCTAAGCCTTGTGTTTTGTGCTGATGTTCTGGGCTCTCCATCAAAGGGTTAACAAAGGGTTAACTCTGCTTTTACTCAAAAGGAGCGATGTTGTGGTGTTGTCAAATTGCACGGAACTAAAACCTGGATCTGTAACGTTCCCAAACAATGTCTTCTCTTACTTTTCCATACACAGTTACGTTCAAATAAAGCTCGTTAACCTTCATTCGCCTGAATGTAGACCTGATATTATTGTATAATCAGACCAACTCAACCTGAGGCAAGTGGCAAGAAGTGAAGTGAAGCTGAGCAGCAGTACAGTGCTACAACTAAAAGACAAGGCTAACCCAGCAATCTTAACATGTAACTGGGGAACATACTTGAAGAGAAGCCTAGCAGGGAGACGGAGCAGTAGGCAATGGGCTTCAAGGCCTACCCAGGCACAGGATTTAAAGAGGAAATGTGCCAACCTGTAAAAAGTCACTCACCCACAGTAAGTCACGCATTACTGTAAATTAGAGATCTTACAGAGAGCAGGAAGAAAATCGCACCCAGAGAGTTCATGAGTCGGAAACTTGTGAGGAAACAGGGTGCAGTTAGCACCAATAATTGGTGGGTGCTCTGTCCACCCAGTATTACAGTTGAATATCAGAGTTGCAAACATGATCAGTTCAGAGCTGGATCTATACAGCTGAAACTTAAAAAGAGACCACAACAGCCTGCAAGTGCCCAAGCATTACTGGATGCTGAGGAGAAAGATAACTTTTTGGCGCATTTATAATGAGGCCTGCTGCAGAGTTTGGGAGACATGTTCATCCTTTCAGATATGTCACCAAAGTTGAAGCAGAACATTTATCAGCTCATTTTCCATTTAGCTTTGGGGGGACAGGATCGGAATGAGAGAGCAGATGCGTGCTACACTTCACTATAGTGGAAGAGAGATTACAGAAACTTTGCATGTCATTCCTAATCATTTCTCTTTGCTCAGCAGAAACGCTTGTGTGGCTTTGAGCATTCTTTATTCAACAATTACAGAAAACATTGAAATGGACTCAGTGTACCAGCAATCACTATCCACTACAGAAAGTCTATCCCTGGGCCACAGGAAGGGAATGCAGATCCTTAATTTGCTTCAAAAGAGAGAATGAAAACAAAAAGGAATTAGGAAGTGCAACCCCCAGCCTCATTTCAAGCCATTCTAGACTTTAGATTGCTTTTTCAGGATTCAGACAGAGAAAGGTGGTGAGAGAGAGAGACAATGAACCTACCACTTATTGTGTTGACTTATTGAAGGCAGAAGTGCTAGGCCTTGCTATACTCTTGGAGTGGGGGGCGCTGTTCATGAAATTTCTGCTGTCTCCTTCGAGGAGAATCATTCCTCTGTTGAAGAAGGTGACAAAAAGAAAAAGTTGTCCACTCAGGAAATGCAACATCAGCAATAGCAGCAGCAAACAGAATGAGGTGAAAGATGTGTTTCCGGAGATGAAGACCAGACCCTACAGGGAAGGAGAAAGAGACTGGTGCCCTGAAGTATCAGTTGCTATCAGCTGCATCTGAGATGAACGGGACTATCATAAAGTTGCAAGCTAAGGACTCTTGTGGCTCAATGGCAGTGTCCGTACCTCTGAACCAGGTGGCAAAGGTTCAAGTCCCACCTGCTCCAGAGGTGCATAATAACATCTCTGGACAGGTTGGTCAGAAAATATTAAAGTTGCAAGCCAACGGCTCTTGTGGTACAGTGGTAGTGTCCCTACTGCCGTACAGGGAGGCCCAGGTTTAAATCCCATGTGCTCCAAAAATGTGTACAACATTTCTGAACAGGTTGATCAGAAAAATAGGTTGAATGATAAACAAATTGAAAAAGAATTAAAGTTGCAAGATTGGGGCTCTTGTGGCCCAGTAGCAGCATCCCTACCTCTGTGTCATGGAGGTCTGGGTTCAAGTCCCACCTGCTCCAGAGGTGTGTAATAACACCTCTGAACAGGTTGATTAAAAAGAGTTTGAAAAAAAAACAAAGTTGCAAACAAATCAGCTGAAGGTCAAAGATTCAAAACTTGGGGGCATATTTTTAAGGTGAGAGAAGAAAGTTTTAAAAAGGACATGTGGGGCAACCTTTTTTTGCACAGATAATGGTTCGTGTGTGGAATGAACAGCAAGAGGAAATGGTAGATGCAGGTACAGTTACAACGTTTAAAAGACATTTGGATAAGTACATGAATAGGAAAGGCTTGGAGGGATACAGGCCAAATGCAGGCAGGTGGGACTAGTTTAGTTTGTGGACATGGTTGGTGCGGGCTAGTTGGACCAAAGGGTCTGCTTCCATGCTGTAGGTCTCTATGGCTCTATGTGTCAGTGTTACAAGCTCATAACCATGAGCTGACACAACTGGGAGATGTTCTAACACTTGAGAGTCTCAGAAAGGGCTTCAATTACAATGAACACCATGAAATGAAGTTTCAAACTTTTCCACAGCTGGAACAGTAGCCACAATATCTGAGAAGTCTCAGATTAAGGAGTCAGAAAGAGATCTTCAATCATACCTGAGAAAGGTCACAGGCACAGATGCACACTCATGGACAGCGTTGGGGTCTCAACTACTTAAAATCTGTAGCAATGGCATGGATGCTGAATATATGATAGCTGTATCTGCTGATAATAGGTCATGCAATAAATTGCCCAGAGGTGGTAGAGAGTCTGCAAACAGATATGGATAGATTGACTGGGATGGCAAATATTTGGCAGTCCAGATTATTGTGTGGGAAAATGTGAACTTGTTCATTTTGTAAGAAAGAATCTAAGACCCTCACACTATTTCAATGAGACAGTTTGAAGAACTCACAGGTACAGACGTATCTGGGTGAGCTGGTAAATGAATCACAAAATGTTAGTCTGTGTGGCAACATTGTACACTTTTCACTGTACTCCTGCACTTTGAGACTTGAGTGCGTGACAATAAAACCTAATTCTAATTAACAAGAAGGCAAAGGTAATGTTGCCACTTTTGGAAAGGGAACAGAATATAAAGGTAGGAAAGTTTTAATCGTAAATGCACAGAGTCTTGTTGGGACCAAATGTGGAAAACTGATTGCAGTTTTGGTCCCCTTATGTGGAAAAAAAGGAAATAATTAAATTACAAGCAGTTTCAGAAAAGATTCACTCAACTCATTTCTGGGATGATAGTGTTATCTTTCAAGGAAAATTTGAATAGATGGGTTTGTACCCATTGGAGGTTACAAGAATGAAAACTGACCTTATTAATTCTGAGGTGACTTGATAGCGTGAATACTGGAAGAAGGAATTTTTTTTATCTTGTGGATGGGACTAAAACTAGGGACATAGTTTAAGAGTAAAAGATCTTCCTTTTATAACAGAGATGAGAATATTTTTACTCCCAGACGTTGTTAGTCTGTCAAATTCTTCTCCCCAGAAGCCAGTGGGCACCGTGTCATTGAATTTATTAAAGGCAGAATTCGGTAGCTTTTTGATAGAGCATGGAATCAAAGGTGATAGGGACGGACAGGAAAGTGAGGTCAGGATCGCAACCAGTTCAGCCATGATCTTATTGAATGGTGAAGCAGGATTGAATGTCTGAATGGTCTAATCTTGCTGCTAGTCCAATGTCTCATACTCCTATAAAGCTTCAGGCAGGTGGTCAGTGCCCTACCTTTAGTAGCAGATGCCAACCATCATACACAATGCACGTCAACTTGGAACATTCAGAGAAAACTTTAAACCTCAGAAACAAACCACTACGTGGTAATTCAACACTTGCAAGCAGCTAATAAATAAACTATCCAGGGAAATGATATTCTTAAATATTGTCATGATCCAATTTGGAGTTAACATTCAGAAATGATTACTCTGCTTTAAGGCTCTTGAGTAGATCTGCAGCTTGGGTTGTGGACATTGTGGTTGGTTGGCTCGCCGAGCTGGTTCGTTGTTCTGCAGACGTTTCATTATCCTGCTGGGTAACGTCATCAGTGTAGCCTCCGAAGAAGCGCTGTTGTGTTTTCCCACCTGTTATTTAAACTCTGGCGTCCATTGAGCTGGATTACCTCACTTCCAGTTTTCCTTCGCAGTGGTGTATACATAGGGTCCAGTTCTATGTGTTTGTTGATGGCCTTCTTACATCAGGCCTCTAGGAATTCCCGTGCTTGTCTCTGCTTGGCCTGTCCCAGGATCCTGGTGTTGTCCCAATTGAACTGGTGGTTCTCCTTATCCATGTGAATGGAGATGAGTGAGTATTGGTCATGTCTTTTTGTTGCTAGAGGCTTGGTTCTCCACCAAGAAGGCAGCTCGGCGAGCCAACCAACCACAGAATGATTGCTCTGCGTAAATACCAGCTGGATCCACAATTGGGTCCCATCAGCAAGTCACAGACACACTGAAGGGTTTCTTTTAGTAAACAAGGAGAGGCCTAAAGTACAGAGATTCTGGAGATGAGGAGTAAACTTGGAGAAGCTTAAAGCCAAGGAGCTTGAACATATCAAATTGGACAAGACTTAGAGCAGTTCCTGAAAGAGTTAGGGCACTATGTGAAATAAACTACTAATCTAAAAGCCCAGCTA
Organism: Rhincodon typus; assembly: GCF_021869965.1. Taxonomy (NCBI): domain Eukaryota; kingdom Metazoa; phylum Chordata; class Chondrichthyes; order Orectolobiformes; family Rhincodontidae; genus Rhincodon; species Rhincodon typus. The sequence continues at coordinate 4,688 of NW_025975116.1, forward strand.
TTAGCATTCACACAACACTATCAAGGCTCAGAAGCTGAAAAAGAAAGGGTTATGGAAGATTTCCACGAGTCCAATGTAGGAATAGCCAGTGTTCTTATTCGACTGACACAAAAGAGATAAATTGATGGGGGAGAAAGCCTGTTTGCTGAAATATTTTGAGCTTGAAGATCACTGTGAATTGTTAGCTGAGGAGACCATTCTGCTACAATCATTGCTAAATAACCTTACAGTTGAAAGTAAACCCTTGAGAGAGAGAGAGAGGCAGAAAGAACACAGATCTTTAAGTTTGCAGAAGACTATCATGAAACAGCAAGAAACAAAAACAAAGCTGCTGGAAAAGCTCAGCAGGTCTGGCAGCATCTGTGAAGGAGAAAACAGAGTAAACATTTTGGGTCCGGTGACCGTTCCTCAGAACTGAAACAGCAAGCCCTTGTTAACAACAGAGTTCACCTGTAAGATAACAATCTTTTCAAGTAAAGATCAAGATAATTGATTAAAAGCTATGGAACTTAAGCTTTCAAAATCAGGTAAGTCTATGCATCTGGGATGAATAGGCAGGGAACATTTTCTGAATGTCCTGCAACTGTCCCACTTGCTATCCAGCCTGCAGAATGCAGTGCTTTGCCAGAACTTCTCATGCATCCTGTTGCAGAAGTTTATTTTGTTGTTGATGATGATTTCCTTCTATTTTCTGTTAGGGTTCTGGAGATATTCTTGTTCGCAGAGATATATTCTCACGCTGAATCAAATATGCAACTGATGTCTCTACCCACAGAAAGTTAAATCCCTGTACTTGGAAAAGAAGGGAGGCTCCGATTCATTCATCTGCAAAACTGTCCTCAGGCAGCTCTTTCTACTTGCTTTTATCTGCCTAATATTCCTGGCTCAGAATTTGCTAGAGAGACGGAGAATTCCCGTTTGTCACCTTTAAGGGACAGCAATATTTCCAGTAGTGGAGCATTGCCTCTTTGTTCAGCTTCTTCCCTGCCCTATGGCCCAGAAATCAGCTGTTGTGAAACTCCACCAAAGCGATCACTTTCCAAGATAATGCTAAGGGAGCACATGCAACCTGGACTGAGAATATCGTTGGAGAATAATGGCTCAAGTGTGCAAATCTTTGAGGCAGAAGGAAGGGTGAAGTGGGAGTAAACTGAGTTAAAATGTTAATGTTGAAGTGTTAAAGTAGAAGAACCTGAGGGGAGATGCGGAGTAACGTGAGAATAGCCACTGAGCATGTGCACAAGAAGCCCTGTCAGAGTGACACCAGAACACACAGATTTGGAATCTGATAGTGTCTCTTGCCTTCCTGCATGTTTAATGTTCACTTACCTGAGGGTATAACTGAGCTTAATACAGATATTTGTGGAGCCCCTTCCTCTAGTTAGTTAATTACCTAACACCATTTGTGACTGGATGTGGGAGCATTGCCAAGCAGTCAGAGGTTGGGGAGTTTGGTGAAGTTCAAGCTGCTGGGCAATGGTCGGGGTATCAGATGTTGTCAGGAAAAGAGATCGCAGAATTGGACAGTGGTCAGAATGTTGGACAGAGGTTGGGAAATGGGCAGTAATCAGGAAGCTGAAGATTGGTCAAGGTGCTAGAGAGAAGTTGGGGGATAGTAGCTGCGGGTAGGGGGTCTGCACTCAATGGATGAACCAATCAGAAATTCTGCTTACTCCACCTAATAATTTCCATCAGTTTTGATACTCAGAAGACGGTGTTATCGAGCCACCGGAATTTCTGATCTGATGCACTGTAAGCATAACTCCTCGCTGAAGGTGCGGAGTGGGAAATGAATCCATTAAATGCACTTTAATTGCAGAGTTGTTCCTATATAAACACAATAAAACCCACAGCTTCAGCAAGTTGCACAACATCTCACCCCGAAAAATGCAACATTTGTGACAACGATGGATCTTCACCAAGCGGCTTATTTGACAATGGGCTCAAGGTTAGTGTCTGGTTTCACAAATTTAAGACCTGTTTATGAATTAATAGGCCTCACTGCAAAAAAGTATTTGGCCAAACAAAACGCCTCATTTTGTTATAAATCTCAGCTCATAAGCTCTCGGTTACCAAAGGCAGAGAAACAACTTGAACATAATGAAGGGAACCGCTGAATAGTCCAAAATCTACTAAAAGTTAAATACTAAACACCCATGGTTAACCAGAATCTATTAAATGATGATTTTGCTAATCTTCTGAATGGGTTTGCTACAATGGATGAGTGCTTTGATTGTTAATTCCCTTTTTATCTCAATTGGAGATCATTGACTTCACAGATGAAAAATGGCTTAAGGAACATAGGTGGTAAACAATTTAAATATCTAGGGGAAAGGACAATTGATCATAACCACACATTTACACAGCAACCTGAAACTCAACCCTTTGTACACTCAGCCTTTGTACACTTCATTTCTACTTGGTCAGAATTCTGTCAAGAACATAGATTTATCCAAACTCTGAGGTAAAAGAGAAACCATATGTGGAAGAAAGCTGAAGTAAATGCACAGAAATCCTGGAAATGCATAGCACTGAAAGTGAAGTTGGCATTCTGGTTGTAGCTTTATACTTGAATATGGTAACAAACCTTTGACGTTCCAATCTTCACTGACCTGACATGTTTTCCCAGCATTTTGCACAAGTAGACCTCCCTGTGCTATTGCTCACTGCAAATATTATTGTGTGTCGTTGCTCATAATGCATAGTGTCTTGTTCTGCATCTAAAGTGGAACATTGTTGGGTTGACCTGCCTCTGTAAAGTTGAACAGCTCAAAACTGTAAGCTAACCTCACTCAAGATCACACTTTAGTAGCTGCTCTGACAGTTTTGAGTAGCAGCTTGGAAGCATCTAACGTTTTATAATCGTTTTGTATCTTTCAAAAAATGTTATATTTGTACTGCTATGCTCATATGCTGTAATTCACTATCTTTATTACAATTTATTAAGGATGAGATGAGAGTACTTTCAGAAAATTATGTTGCCAACATTCATACCTCACCAGCATCTTTCAATATTTCAACATTGGGTTGAAAATGTTTTACTTACAACATTGGCAAAATGTGTCAATTTTGCATCCGCTCACTTGCATTCATTTTGACCGTTTCCAAAGACACACTGCAGACCACTAGTGAACCAGACTTTCGCCTGTTTATGCCAGTGATGTGCAGCAAGCTGGAGAAAATTACAAGAGAGAGAACCCCCTTCCAATAGAATTATATTCTATTGTCTCATATGGGCCAGCTCTAGCCAAAGAGGTCAGGGCTGTAGAAGTTGCTGGAAAAGCTCAGCAGGTTTGGCAGCATCTGTGAAGAAAAAACAAATCAGAGTTAACTGAGTTCTGAGGAAGGGTCACCGGACCCGAAATGTTAACTCTAACTTTTTCTTCACAGATGCTGCCAAACCTGCTGAGCTTTTCCAGCAACT
>NW_025975117.1:0-8110 GCF_021869965.1 Rhincodon typus
ACTGACCCTCTGACAGTGCCCGCTCCCTCAGCACTGACCCTCCGACAGTGCCCACTCCCTCAGCGCTGACCCTCCGACAGTGCCCACTCCCTCAGCGCTGACCCTCCGACAGTGCCCACTCCCTCAGCACTGACCCTCCGACAGTGTAGACAGGGAGACCCCGTGCCTGATCACGTGTCTAATCCCTTCGTACCTGACTAACGACAGTCACCTCCTGAATATTGTAAGCAAGGTCATTGTCTGACATTGCCCCCACTGTCAGTGTTATTACTGTGCCCAGCTCTGTTCCCTCTGGGACCGAGATTACTGCAGTACCTTCCATCGACTCATTCCTGTCCAGGAACATTCTGAACAAGAGAAGGGCAGAGAGAGAGAGAAGGAGCATTGTGCGCACGGAACTCTTTATAAACTACCACCCAGCTCCTAACTCCAAGTATCCTCCCCAGTCCAGTTGGCCCAACCTTACGGTAGGACAGCAAAGCCAAGTGGATTTTCCAGTATGTTCCCTGGGTAAGGGCTGCTAGTCTCGGTCCATGTGGGGAGAAGCTAGGAGGAGCTGGGACCACCCCACCCCTCTCTCTCGGAGCAGCGAAGGTTAAGGGGGAGATTGCATCCGGCTGTTCAAAATGCCCAGGCTGGGTGGGTGGGTGAGGGAGTAGGTTTTGACTGAGTCAATGAGGGAGAGGCTATCTCCAAACGGGCAGGAGGGGTCAGTCACCCAGAGGGACACAGATTCAGGAGAATCTCAAAAAGACCCAGAGGAGGTGGGGAGGGCAGGAGAATTTGTTCAGCGACGCAGCAAGTTGTTGCTGTAATCTGAGGCGGCACCTGAAAGGGAGAAGGTCCAAAGTTGGGTGGGGGGGCCGCGACTCGGGGAAATGCTGGGCGGGGGACTATTTGCAGAGACTGTGGGGAGCGAGTAAGAGGGAACGTCTGGCCGATTGGAGGGAATCTTTCGGAAAACTAGCACAGGACTCAATGGGCAGAGTGCCCTCCTCCTGTTCCGGGAGTGTCTATGTGATCATTGCCAGTGTTTTGGAGAGGGGTGGATTGAAATAACATTGTCACATGACAGTCTGGTGAGGGCTAGGTCTGATTTCAGAGTGGCCTCAATGAGGGGCTATCTGTGTGAGTCTGAGGGAGGGGGCACTCGGAGGGACGTTACTGAGACTGAAGGGTTTGAGTTACAGGGAGAGGCTGAATTGGCTGGGGCTATTTTCCCTGGAGCGTCGGAGGCTGAGGGGTGACCTTATAGAGGTTTATAAAATCATGAGGGGCATGGATAGGGTAAATAGACAAGGTCTTTTCCCCAGGGTAGGGGAGTCCAAAACTAGAGGGGCATAGGTTTAAGGTGAGAGGGGGAAGATTTAAAAGGGACCTGAGGGGTAACTTTTTCACACAGAGGGTGGTGAGTGTATGGAATGAGCTGCCAGAGGAAGTGGTGGAGGCTGGTACAATTACAACATTTAAAAGGCATCTGGATGGGTACATGGATAGGAAGGGTTTAGAGGGATATGGGCCAAATGCTGGCAAATGGGACTAGATTAATTTAGGATATCTGGTTAGCATGGAGGGGTTGGGCCGAAGGGTCTGTTTCTGTGCTGTACAACCGTATGACTGTCTGTGGGATCTTCCTGTGCATTATGCACAGAGCTTTGGGGGCAGCTTCAGATCACCGTCTCATTCTCCAAAACTCCGAACGATCCAGGTCCCTCGCTGCTCCCTCCCCCCCAAACACTGCCCTCCCCCCAGTACCACCACCCCCAACCCCACTGCCGAGAGAACCATTTCTAAACAGCCTCAGATGCCTGCTCTGTCCCCCCTTAAGGTAGGGGATTGAAACCAGGCAGCGCGCTCCAGGAGCCCTCTCCCCACTGCCCCATACAAGACTTCCCCATTTTTATACCTGATTGACCCCCCACTCTCCCCCTTTCTAACACACTCCGTCTCACTGTCATTTGCTCTTGCACTCTCTCTCTCACTGTCTCACACAATCTCTCCCATGCGATCTCTCACAATCTTTTGGTCTTTCTCACACTCTCTCACTCTTTCTCACACTCGCTCTCAAACACAATTTCTCTTTCTCACTCTCATTCTCTCTCACTCTCTCCCTCTCTCCCTCACACACACTCTCCCTCTCTCTCACGCACACTCCCCTTCTCTCTCACACACTCTCTCCCTCTCTCTCACACACACTCCCCCTCTCCCTCACACACACTCTCCCTCTCTCTCACACACACTCTCCCTCTCTCTCACACACACTCTCCCTCTCTCTTTCACACACACTCTCCATCTCTCTCTCACACACATTCTCCCCCTCTCTCACATACTCTCCCCCTCTCTCTCTCACAAACTCTCTCACACACACTCTCCCTCTCTCACATACACTCTCCATCTCTCTCTCACACACTTTCCTTCTCTCTCACACACACTCTCCACCTCTCTCTCACACACTCTTCCCCTCTCTCACACCCACACTCTCCCACTCTCTCACATACACACCACCCCCTCTCTCTCACACACACTCTCCCCCTGTCTCACACCCACACTCTCCCATTCTCTCACATACACACCAGCCCTCTCTCACACACACTCTCTGTCTCTCTCTCACACACTCTCCCCCTCTCTCATATATCTTCTGTCACAATCACTCTCTCTCACTCTCTCACACAATCTGACACACACACACACTCTCTCTCAATTTTACTCCCTCTCTCAAACTGTTTCTCTCAGTCTTTCTCACACAATTTCTATCAGTCTATCACTCTATCTCGCACTCATGCTCTGTCTCTCTATAACACACATTCTCTCTCACACAGTCTCTCTCACTTTCTCTCTCTCACACACACACACACACTGTCTTTCACTCCTGCACTCCCTCTCTCACTCATTCCCTCCCAATCTCCCTCACACTCTCTCTCACTCTGTCTTGTAGTTTCTCCATCACTCTCTCTCACACACTCTCTTTCTTACACATTCTGCCTCACTGTCTTTTCACATTTTCACTTTCTCGCTCTCATACTCACATTCTCTCTCAATCTCAGTCTCTCTCTCACACACAATCTCTCTCGTGCACTCTCTCACACCTCTCTCTCACACACATGCACATTCTCTCACACACACGCTCTCTCACACAGACACTCTCTCTCTCACACGCACACACTCTCTCTCACACACTCTCCCACACTCTCTCTTTCTCACACACACACTCTCTCACACACGCACTCTTTCTCTCACACACACACTCTCTCTCTCACACACTCTCACACACACACACTCTCTCTTTCACACTCTCTCTCTCACACACACTCTCTCTTTCACACTCTCTCTCTCACACACACACACACACACTCTCTCTCACACACGCACTCTCTCTTTCACATTCTCTCTCACACACACTCTCTCTCACACACACACACACACACACACACTCTCACACACACTCTCTCTCTCACACACTCACACACTCACACACACACACACACACTCACACACACACACACACTCTCACACACATACTCTCTCTATTTAAATAATTCGCTGCTTTCTGATCCTCTGTGCCCAATCTCACACCTTCCCACGTTATTTTGAAATTTGTGTCACTGGATCTGTGTTCCTTTGCCTGTTCACTAACCCGAGGTCCCTGAGCAGACTGCTGTGCCCCCCGGTCCCTCAGTGGGTTTGCCTCTGCCCTCCCCACAGCTGGCCTATAACTGCACAGCGATCCCACTATTGCCCCTCACCTCTGGGGAGCGAACTGAATCAGATTGTGGTTGTCTATGACATAGATGGTATAGCTGACCAGAGCTCCAGTGTTCGAGATGGTGAACGAGATATTCCCACGGGATCCGACCTTGACAGACGGCTCAGCACTGACCTACAGCACGAAGCAGAGAAACATCGGCAATAGGAGCAGACCATTCAGTCCCTCAGTGGGATAGCATCTGATCATCCAACTCTGTCCCTCATACCCTGGAACCACATCCCACTCGCTCTTGCAGAGATGGAAAATGGCATCGTCCAAGTGTGTCTCTTTCCCATCTACACTCCCCACCCCCACCAACACCCCAGCCCCCACACCCCTCCCACCACCACCCCTCCCACCAAAACCGAGAATCGGATACGATCACTGCCGTCCAAGTGGGGGCAGACATGGAGCTATCAGAGATCAGCTGGATTCGGCTAAAGTGTGTGAGACAGAGAGTGAGAGAGTGAGAGAGAGAGAGAGAGTGAGAGAGTGAGTGTGAGGGAGTCTGCGAGGGAGAGAAAGAGTGAAATGGAGAGAATGAGTGTGAGTGAGCGTGGGAGAGAGAATGAGAGTGAGACAGAGAAAGTGAGTGAGAACAAGAATGAGAGAGAAAGTAAGTGAGAAAGAGTGTGAGAGTAAGAGTGAGAGAGTGAGTAGAGAGAGAGACAGAGAAAGAGCGTGTGAGAATGAGAGGGAGTGAGCATGAGTGAGAGTAAGAGAGTGACAGTGAGAGAGTGAGTGAGAGAGAGAGAGAATTGGAGAGTGAGAGAGGGAGAGACTGAGACAGAGATATCAGAGAGTGTGCAAGTGATTGAAAGTGAGTCACAGTGAGAGAGTAAGTGTGAGGGAAAGTATGTGAGAGAGAGAATGAGAGTGACACAGAGAAAGTAAGTGAGAGAGAGTGAGAGTGTGAGAGTGAGAGAGTGAGACAGGGAGTGTGAGAGAATGTGAGAGAGAGTGTGAGAGTGAGTGAAAGTGAGTGAGAGTGAGACAGAGTGAGAGAGAGTGTGAAAGAATGTGAGAGTCAGTGAGACAGAGTGAGAGAGAGTAAAACAACTGGACAAGGCAATGTTGGAGGTACATGGAGAGATGGTCTTTGTTGTGCGAGGTTTGGATGGTGAACTTGTATAAGAGCCTTGTTATTCCTCAGCTGGAGTATTGTGTCCAGTTGTGGGCCCCACATTATAGGGAAGATGGGAATGTGTTAGAGAGAGAGAGAGAGTGTGGGAGTGATTTACAAGAATGGTTCCAAGGATGAGAAAGCTCCGTGCTGAGGACAGATTGAAGCAGTTGGGGACGGTTCCCCCTTGGAGAGGAGAAGGCTGAGGGACAGGGAGATTCAATCGGTGGGGCGGGGGCTGGACAGAGTCGATCGGGAGAAGCTGCTCCCGCTGGGAAAAGGAACAATAGCGAGAGAGGGGAGAAGATTTAAAGTGACTTGCAAACGGAGCGAGGGGGATGTGAGAGTAAACACCATGTTTCCCCCTCTCCCCCCAGCGAGTGGTTAGGGGGTGGGATATACTGCCTGGAAATGTTGGGGGCGGGGGGCAGGTTCAATTGGAGCATCAGGGAGTGGCATTGGATGGGGATTGGGATTGAAATGGGGGGCAGGGAGTTGGGGGTGAAGGGAGGAGATTGGGGGATAGAACCATTGCGTGGGGATTGGGATAGAAATGGGGGGCAGGGAGGTGGGGGGGAAAGGGAAGAGATTCAGGGATAGAATCAGAGCAGATACTAAGTTTGTAATCTTGAACTTGCTTCAAACTCTGTCCAAGCTCACAGTGTCAAGAAGTCTTTGGCCAGAAACCTTGTCAAACATCAGCCTTAATAGGGAACAGATACAGTCTGCACAGTGGCCCAGAGTCCTCAGTAATGATGCCTGGCAAACAATGTTGAACTGTATTGACTGCAACAGGAGACTAATTTCTGTGCGAGACGGTTGCCTCTTCTGTCGGTGTATCATCCAATCATGGATTAGACAGACCTGAGCCTAAGCAGAGGTAAAGGTGGATCCATTCCATTAAGTAACCCGAGCCCAGGAACACTTCCCATCAGTTAGCACAGGATTTCAATGTGTCAGGTTCACTCTGTATCTAACCCCGTGCTGTCCCTGTCCCTGGGAATGTTTAATAGGGGGACAGTGTAGAGGGAGCTTTACTCTGTGTATCTAACCCTGTGCTGCCCCTGTCCTGGGAGTGTTTGATGGGGGGACAGTGTAGAGGGAGCTTTACTCTGTGTCTAACCCCGTGCTGTCCCTGTCCCTGGTGATTGGCTGTAAGTTTACCTTCACCACGGTGTTGGTGACTGTGGTAAGGGTTGGCGATTGGCGTTTGAAGACCAAGTTGTTCTCGCGATGCCCATTCAGTTGGACATGGAAGGTGCTGCCTGGCAGTGTTGGGAATTTCACCAGGTAGGAGCCATCGCTGCTCTCGTTCCCCAAAGGCTCCTTCAGTAGGACTTCACCCCAAGTGCTGACCAGAGCCACCTCCTGGATCCCAAGGCCAGGGTACTGAGCCAAGCCTGGCACTGTGACAGACATCACACTCTCTTTACCTGCAGGGCAAGGCATCGCAAGGTCATGGACCTCCTGTGACCTCCCGTGACCCCATTACCGCCCCCTGCCTGCTCCCCCAAATCCTCACTGCCCCCCCCCCCCCCCCCCCGCCTCGCGTTGCGCAGTTGACCCCTCGCTGACCATCAGGTTGAGGCTCCAGCTCCTCTCTCTCTCTCTCCCTCATCAGGACCCAAGCAAGAATTCCAAACTGTTACTGTGGAAGCAGTAACGCCATCAACCCACCATCAACACCACACCCCCCCACCCCCCGCCCCCCCCCGCCTCATCCACCAACCCCTTCCCCCGAAGTCACCCTTCAACCCAACGACTGGTCAGGGATTTCCCCCCGCCCACCCTGCTGCTCCATTCCCAAACCCCTGCTCCCTAAGGAGGCGATGGCCTAGTGGTATTATCGCTGCATTGTTAGCCCAGAGACCCAGGTAATGTTCTGGGGACCTGGGTTCGAATCCCGCCATGGCAGGTGGTGGAATTTGAATTCGATAAGTATCTGGAATTAAGAGTCGAGTGATGACCGTGAATCCATCGCCGATTGTCGGAAAAACCCATCTGGTTCACTAATGTCCTTTAGGGAAGGAAACCACATATCCTTACCTGGTCTGGCCTATATGTGACTCCAGACCCACAGCAATGTGGTTGACTCTTAACTGCCCTCTGGGCAATTAGGGATGGGGTAATAAATGCTGCCTAGCCAGCGACACCCTCATCGCATGAATGAATGAAGGAAGGATTGGTAGCTGTACTGAGAGACTAGCCTATCCTTCCCCTACGGGTGATTTCAAGAGGGTGTTGGGATTGCAAATTGAACCTGGAATGGGGGAGACAGCAGGAGGTTGGCGCTCAGTAACGATGCTCATTGGACAGGCTAGTGTAGAGTAGATGTCAAGTGTTATTGGAGCTGCCCCCATCCAGGACAAAGCAGCCCCCCCTTGATTGGGCCTACATCCACAAACAACACACTCCCTCCCCCACCGACGCTCAGTCACAGCAGTGTGTACCATCTACAAGATGCACTGCAGAAACTCACCAAAGATCCTCAGGCAGCACCTTCCAAACCCACGGCCACTTCCATCCAGAAGGACAAGGGGCAGCAGATACATGGGAACACCACCCCGTGCAAGTTCCCCTCCGAGCCCCTCCCCATCCTGACTTGGGAAATATATCGCCGTTCCTTCAGTGTCGCTGGGTCAGAATCCGGGAATTCCCTCCCTCAGGGGCATTGTGGGTCTACCCTACAGCACATGGACTGCAGCGGTTCATGGAGGCAGCTCAGCCCCACCTTCTCAAGGGGGGCAACTAAAAGGATGGGGTAACAAATGCTGGGTCCAGCTGGCAAAGATAGACATTGAGGAAAGCAGCAGAGAGAAGCTTTTCAGGTGATAATTGAGACTGGGCGTGGAGAGCAGATTGGGACACCACTCGATGCTGGAGTCAGATACCTCACTCTAAAGTTTAGGAGGAGGGAACGGGGAGGGAGTTCATTCTGAAGAATGAAAGATGGTGCAATTGTTTACCTGCCATAGGACGTCCAGGCAACAGCGTGAAACCAGGGTGGGGGCCTTGGAATGGCTGAACGAAATCGTACAGGAAATTCACAACACTCTGGCCTGCAGAGTGGGAACAGCAATCAGTACAGCAGCTGAGTGTGAGACATTTCAGTCCCACTTTTACAATCCCACTGCATTCCCTGCCCCGTTCAGAGTTATGACCACATGGCATAGGAGCAGACATTAGGCCATTCAGCCCATCGAGTCTGTTCCACCATTCAATCATGGCTGATGAGTTCCTCA
>NW_025975118.1:0-8110 GCF_021869965.1 Rhincodon typus
CCTAGACCCTTCTTCAGAAAATCTGAAGAAGGGTCTAGGCCCGAAACGTCACTCCTGCTCCTCTGATGCTGCTTGGCCTGCTGTGTTCATCCAGCTCTACACCTTGTTATCTCAGGCCTCTCTGTTGGATTTAACACCTCCCACCTCCAGGTTTTGCTCAATGCTGATGAAATGTCACAGACAAAAACATTAACCCTGTTCCTCTCTCCACAACTGCTGCATGAACTGCTGAGCATTTCCAATAATTTCTGTTCTAATTTCCAATTGGTAGCATCTACAACATTTCACTTTTGCATCACTGAGCTTCCTGTGTGCAACTCAGCTGCTATGCTTCCCGCATCTCCAGCTCTACCAATGCTTATAATTGGCTGCAGTTTGTTTTGTGGCACCTAAAGGTTCTGGAAGGTGTTATATAAATGCAGGTCCTTCAATAACCACTTGAAAGATGCAGTTGTGAATAAATTGTCAGCACCATCTGTTCCTGAATGAATCTTTCTTAAGGAGAAAATTCAAGATCTGTCCTAAAGTTGAGGAAATAATTGTGTTTCCTGAATTTGTACCCTGGAAACATTTCATTGGTTATTTGTTGATACTGTTTTCTCTTCAATTAGATGTTACATTTTGAAAATTAGGCTTTCTGGAACTGATTAATACCATAAATGTTTTCAGGAGCAGACGTATTTGATTAGAAGCTTCATTAATATTCAGCCTTGTGTATGGAATTAGTTATGCTTCCGAAAACTGCATCTTAGTGTCATCTGAAACTGGAACCACTTCAAGAGGTGTAACTGGGAATAGGTTGTCAACAGCACATGCTCCGGATGAATCTACAGATGAACATGCAAAACCATCACAAATCAGCGTGAAGGCATCGTACGAAAACCTTGTGTCCACCAGGAAGACACATCAGACAATTCTGTACTCCGATAGATCTATGTACACAAGAGGGAAAATAAGTCAATAGATAGGAATACTTTAAACAGAATTGCTGCAAGATGCTTTGGTTGGTGACTGTAGCTCCTTTGACACGGCCATGAGCAATGACAGGTAAATCTTTTCTCTATTTTTTAAGGTTTATTTTTAAAGCGTCTAGCTATGTAATGATCCAATTTAATGCATTGTTGTTGAATTCATGATGTTTGTTTTCTATATTTTTTGTAAAAAAATTGATTGGTGGGGTATTCCCAATATTCTCTCCCTTCCTCATGGAAAATGACTGCTCATCATGTTGGGCTACAGTTCCATAAAACCCTGTGGTTCCTCACCCAACGAGCTATTCTTCCTCGCAGAAACTGACAGAGTGACAGCCAAGGAGACTGTTGAGTCATGGAAGGGATTAGGGGTTAAACCTAATCCTGTTCTAACTGGGCATCTATGTTCCAGTGGCAGTGACTGGATAGCATTTAGGGGTGGAAAACCAAGCTGACTTCTCCCTACAGCTAACTATAGCATTCCAACCCCTGCTGCTTGAGATCAGTTAATTAAGATAAATCATGCATTGAGTGTCACATCTTTTTGTTTTTAGTATCATGCTATTTAACAAAATTAGTAATATACATTTTTGCACTAAATTTCAGTCAACCAAATCCGTTCTCATTTATTCCCATTACATGGAATTCCAAAAGACCCTTTCCCTTTCCATTCACACCATATTGAATACAAATTCTATTGATGAACATGAGGAGCAATTCTGACTTTTTTTTTATTACTCAGCTTGTTTGGACATGTTCTGGCACACACATTCTGAAGTGGGGTTTGAACACTGACCTTTTGGTCCACAGGTAGGACAAGACCTTTTGTTCAGATAGATTCTTTTGTACATAATTCCTTCAAAGGTTTTGAACAGAGATAGCAGTGTTCATTGTGTATTAATCAAAATATCTAATTATATTTAGATGGTGGGCATTAATTGTGGGTTTGTGTAGGGGTCTTGTGGTAGTGTTCCTAACTCTGAGCCAGGAAGCCTGGGTTCAAGTCCCAAACTGCTCCAGATCTCTGAACAGGTTGATTAAATTATCTTCTGTACTATTGCAGGTTGAAACTTTGGAAGTTGAATTGGCGGCTAATGCTAATGTGCGTCTCTGTAAACAATGCTTGGAAGTGAATAAAGATTTGGCTTCAGTTCTATGTTTTACCGTCTCATTATCTAAGTCGTGAGAGATGGTGCATTTCTGATCTATGTCATTTGGTTGTTCATTTAAATGTGTGACACAGTGTAGGTACAAAGGTTTTATGTAGGAACTGTGCCTGATGATCCCTTTCTTGTGCCCCCACACCACTACCACACACACACATCTCTCAAACCATTGGGTGGCTTCTGGAACCAGGGCTAAAAGATAGGCCATTTAGGACTGAGATAAGGAGGAATGTCTTCACTCAAATCCATTAGAATTCTCTACCCCAGAAGGGAGATTGGTAGATTTCTAGATATTAGTAAGAGCAAATGACATGTGGGTAGGCAGGAAAATAGTGTTGAGGTAAAAGATCAGCCATGATCAGGCTGAGTGGTGGAGCAGAACTCAAGGGGCTGAATGGCCTCCTCCTGCTCCTGTTTCCTATGTTCCTGTGGCATCACATCACTAGTGCTACTCCCAGCTGTTTGCTTGCATGTTGCACTTTATAATCTGTTAAGACTCTGTAGTTTTTTTATGGCCTTTCACTGGTACTGTATCTAGAAGCTGGTTTCTAGTGGCAATTTCTGTATTTTTCTCATGGAAGATTAAGTGAAGGAAACTGAGTAAGTGAAACCAGCCAATAGAATTTGGAATTCTGATTCAGGCTGGATAAATATTCAGACTTTTTTTTTCTCCTTGCACTGGACTGTCCGAGACAGTTTGTGGCACATGCCAGGCATGTGCCTGTTTTGAAGCACACAAACTGAAAGGATTTGGGGACAAGCTCTGAACTGGACTGTTTTGCACTCACTCCATGAACTGAAAATACACTCACAATGTATAATTTCTACTTCCTTCAACCTGCAGCCACGCAGAGCTTAAATCTTTGCTTGCAAACGTTCCTGGTATGCAAATAACAAGGAGGGAATAGTTGCAGTGCAAAGCTTAAGTAACTGGTGCACAATTCTCATCTGATAATGTTATGGACCAGACCAGACCCCCTCAAAATATTTTAAGAAGAAAGCCTAAACCCTAACAGTTTCTTATTTTAAAGGCAAATGTAAAGTGTTTGTTCCGGATGCAATGCGACTGGTCAAACTACTCGATGTTAAGCGAAACACAGTTTATTTAAACACTATAGTTAAAATACAACCAAAGAAAGAGGATTTTAGAATAACAACTCTGTTGGAAAATGTAACTGAATAATAGACATAATAACTATTACTAATTAACTGTTCCAATATAGCAACATCGCATAAACACACCCCTTGGCAAAAAAGGAAAATTCAGAAAAACGCAGATTCTCAAATGCAGTTCTCCAATCCAAGAGGATAAAACATCAAGAGAAATTTCAGAGAGAGTAATATCCAGGAGACACTTACTGAAGCTTCCAATTCTGTTGAGACCCCAAAAGCCTCTGGTGCTACTGAGAAACCAAAACCCGGAAATCCTAATCTGTGAGGATTGGCCACACCCATTCAGTCTGCATTAAAAATAATTCAAGGCCACCAAAGCTGTTTACTCAAGCAGTCTTCAGTAGCCAGCTTGTTGCCTCTCATTCAATCTCTCTCTTGAAAGAAACCAGGACAAATAAGCTCTTAAAGCTACAGCATGGTCACAATAGACTGTTCATTTGTCACATTGGTCTAAAATTTCACACATGCTGCCCTTTCACAATAGACTGGTTGATACTAAACTGTGGGTGTGGTTCATGCCTGATTTACAATATTCACACCTGTCTTCATGGGTTGAATTGCCAGAATGGGCTTGCTGTTATCATACATAGACTTTCAAGGTATTCTTGGTTTAATTCTTATCTTTACTTGACATATTGATTAATTTTAAAACAATACCTAAACAAAATGTGGCCTTCGCTGGCTATTCAGAATTCCTAATTAGATCAGCTAAACAAGTCTATTGTAAATATGTGTAAAACACATATGAAGACCACCATTGATTCCCTGTCTCTGAAAACACTGCATACAAAAATGCTGATTTTCACCCATGAGATTTCTACATCCTTGCCACCTTCCCCCACCTCACCCATACTCTGCAATTTGCTTCAGCCCTTCATGAGCTGTGCTTTTCTAACTGTCATTTGTCCCAGCCTCCACATCCCCTCCCATTCCATGTACTGACCAGTATTTGGGATTTCAACCTCCTGACCCACCTCTCAGGAACTCTAAATGTCTTCCTGCTTCTCTCTTCTTCATTCCCCCTTCAAAATCTGCCTCCTCAACAAACTTCTATGCAGTCATTTCCCAGCATTCCTCCTGCATCTGTTCCTCATCATGTCTGTGAGGTGTATCTTCTATATACATGGTCCAAGTGATATTGGACATGCATAGCAACATCCCCCACCACCACCCTGGAGCCTAGCTGAGAGGGCAGCCTGAGCTTGATCTCCTGGACCTTTCTGAAATGACACTATACTCAATTTAGGCCATTAGCTTCCTCACTGATATTGCCCTTAGTGACTTTACCCACCTTAGCCCCATACTCAAAACATTCCTAAACCCCTTAAGCTTGCTGCCTGTCAACTCTCCTTGAACCCTGAGAGCATGCCGGATCGGTAATTGTATGATTTAGTTAGTGTAGTGCCACTTTGCCAAGGGTTTTGGAATGTCTACCAGTTGTTTAAGAGACTCTCAATGAAAATATTCTTCCTTTGATGTAGTAACCCAGAAAATATACTTAATAATTTTATCATCGTGAAGTAATGCCAAACAGCTGTGGATTAATGGTTTTTGTGTGCTTTATTTTGGTTTTTAAATAACTACTCAATCCTGACTAACAAGTCATTCGGGAAAGAAAGCTCATTTAATCTGTTTCTTTATTCCAAAGCTAAATCAGGGAGGAAGCAACTCACTAAGAGCAGCATGTTGCAACTCAGAGTGACATGGATCCAGTGAGAGAACCCAGAAATAAATACAACTGGAACCAGAGATTTAGGTAACAGCACACACGCTTGTTAAAATACCCAGGAAATACAGGTTTCATTTAAGGAAGCAAATAAATCTAACATCCTTTGTCCAGTTTCTCTCTTTTCCTGAAAGTATCGAGCATTGTGAGTCTCGAGTGCAACCCAGATATCAACTTGGAGAAATATTTTTGTGCCACAGAAAGAAAAGCCAATAAAACAGGCAAATGCCATAGTGGGGGGTAGGACCAGTACCAAGTGTTACTTTTAAAAAAAACTTATTCTTCTCTCTGAGGTATTTATCTATGAAAAGCAATCAGAAATAAGAAGGCAAACTGAATTTTGTCAGAAGTGTTTCAATTATATTACTCCTAATTGCAGCAGCAGTTAAAAACCAATAATACACAATGTATTGTGGTCAGTGGTGAAGTAATGACCCTCGCTGTGGATCTCAAAGAAATCTGCTCAAAAAACACCAGTGGTCTCAGTAGCATGGGTTTCCCCTCTACCTGGTGGTCAGTTAAATCTGGCACCAGGCCAAAGGGATCCCCAGGCATCTAGCAGCAGTGATGTCAGAGGCCTGGATAAGCAGCCAATCACAGTGAAGTATTCCCACTGGCAGCAATAAAGGAAGTTGAAACCATCGAATCCCTTTACTTTTAATTTAAGTTTACAGATAGCGAAGTAACAGATTTTAATAGGATAAAGACACAAAAATATTTTAAACATTTTTTTAAAAATCAAAATAGATGGAAACTTTCATCACAATAGATACATCTGATATTCTATAATATTAGCTTTTCTGTGTCAGTGAAGGTATTTTTTTCCACAATTTTGAAATCAGCATGCTAAAAACATTCAATACAGTGTAGCTTTTTCAAGACGTAACAGTATAAAATTTGAAGTTTACATCAATTCACTAATTGCTGGAGATTGCATCCCAGGGAATTTCAAGAATACCCACCTGAATAAGTGTAAAATTACTCATGGAAACATCTGGATTTCCCTCTGGTCCTGAACATTTGCAGACTCTCAAATTTGCCGTTGGTTTCAGCTGAGTAAAGACTGACATGCTGAAATTTTGGTTATTGCAAAATCTGGGCTATGGTGTAGTTAAAGGATTGAGCAAGAGATGTGATTTCTCAAGGGAGTCACATTGTATCTCAAATTATCACGTGGAGTTCCCTCTGTAAGGGTCTCCAAAAATTTCTTCCTTTAACACCTGTCTCTCTTCACCAATACTGCCAATATTTGCTTCCTTGGATCAATGTCTAGATTGTAATGACATTCTGTGAGAGGTTAGGACTGTTCATCTATGTTAAAGACACTAAATCAGTGAAAGCTCTTGTCAATAGATGGGGAGTGAAGATTGACATCAGCGGTGGTGTGCCTGTGTTTTCCTAACAATCCTGATGCAGGGTCGGGGATTCCCCTGGCAGTACCCCTCCTAAATGGGGAGGTGATGGCCTAGTGGTATTATTATTAGACTATTCATCCAGAGATCCTGGTAATATCCTGGGGACCTGTATTCTAATCCTGCCACGGCCGATGGTGGAATTTGAATTCAATAAATATCTGGAATTACGAGTCTAATGATGACCATGAACCCATTGTTGATTGTCAGGAAAAACCCATCTGGTTCACTAATGCCCTTTAGGGAAGGAAACTGCCATCCTTACCTGGTCTGGCCGACATGTGACACTTAATCCAGTTATGGGTGGGTAATAAATGCTGGCCTGGTCAGTAACACCTACATCCTGTGAATGAACAAAACAAAAATAGCACTGGTCATGGTGAAAAGGTGATCAAAATGAAGGGAGGATCAAAGGTTGGGTTTCTTATGGATTCTGACACAAAACAAGTACATATCATAAAGTAAAAGTGGGCGAATCGACATGGTAGGTCTCGGGCAATGTTAATGTCCCACATAAGCCTTCTCCTAATTCCTCTTTGATTCATTCTCCCTCTTGTGTTTATCTAGCTCTCCTTAATGTATATGTACGCTATTATCTTAAATCATTTACTTCATCTCATGAGAGTGAATTCCACATTCTCACCATTTCGAGGGTAAAGATGCTTCCCCTGAATTCTTTCGCAGATTTATCCATGACTATCCTCTATTTATGGCTCCTAGTTCTGGTCTCACCCATGGTTGATAACTTCACCTCTTGTGTCTACCACATCAAACTACTTCCTAATCTTGGAGATCTCGATCTAGTCTCCCCTCGGGTCTAATCTAAAGGAAAGGGACGCGGCCTGTTCATTCTTTCCCAGCACATGTAAACCTCTCTGTTCTTATTGGATTGAATGGCTATTACTCATACGAATGGAAGTAGTATTTCATGGATCCCTGGGAACTTTCCATGTGTATTAGCAACTTGTTCCTATGCACCAGCTGTTGTTTGCCCTCTTCAGCTCTCTATCTGAACCACTTTGCGTTCGGAATGGATGGGTTAGTGGCTGTTACATGCCTAAAGCCTTTGTCTGCAGAGAGTAAGCTTGAGAACAACACAACTCATTTTGGTACAGTTATTAAAGAGAGCTGCAGAATCCTGTACTACTTAACTCAGGGCTCAAAGCTTCTGGAATCAGAGGGGATTAATGTCAAATAAACAAACTGAGTCATAAAGAGGCTATAATTATGAAATATCTGCAGGCAAACAAACCTGTCATAAGTGTGAAACAAATCTAAGTTGATGTTAATTGTTTCCATGTCTGAATTTCGGTTGTAGCTGTCACATACATAACAAAAGGTGTGGCTAGAATATTGAAGCACTGAGAATTGTTTTGACATGGGTTATGCTACCAGGAAAGATTGGATTAAATATATGACAAATAGGTACCAGAATAAGAAATAGCAAAGAAACACACTCAATCACTGCCCTCAGAGATAGTAAGAACTGCCGATGCTGGAGTCTGAGATAACACAGTGTGGAGCTGGAGGAATACAGCAGGCCAGGCAGCATCAGAGGAGCAGGAAAGTTGACGTTTCGGGTCGGGACCTTTCCGATACGATCCCAAAATGACCTGAAACGTCAACTTTCCTGCTCCTCTGATGCTGCCTGGCCTGCTGTGT
>NW_025975119.1:0-8109 GCF_021869965.1 Rhincodon typus
GCCTCTCCCCCTCTCTCCCTATTTATTTCAAAACCTCCTTCCCCTCCCCCGTTTCTGAAGAAGGGTCTAGGCTCGAAACGTCAGCCTTCCTGCTCCTCTGATGCTGCTTGGCCTGCTGTGTTCATCCAGCTCTACACCTTGTTATCTCAGATTCTCCAGCATCTGCAGTTCCTACTATCTCTGTTTATGAAAGCAATCCTGATTGGACATGTTGGGTTGGGCAGCACAATTTCAAGCTTTAGGTGGCCAGCAGAATGGATGAACGAAACTTTTCTTCCCACAGAAGTCACTTACAAATTTGAAATCTATCCTCTTTTGAGCAGCCCTCAATAGGCCCTTTAAACATCACAGCAAGTCATTCAGCCCCTATGACTAAAGAACGAAGATTACTAATTGACTGTGTGCACTATGCAGTGAAAATGGCAGTAGGATCCCTATAACCAGCATCAAATCCAATTAAATTAGGCTTTTGCTTATTTCGAGCAGGCCAGCTTCCATTTGTTTCAAATGTGACGGTTTATGTATCCGTTACAGTGCTGTACTCAAATTCCATTTGAAATGGAGTTCTGAAGACTTTGGTTGGCCAGTAGGAAAGAAATGTTTATAAAAACACTCTGTGCTGGTCGCCCCAAATTTATAGGGTGGTTAGGAGATGAAAGTGGTCTCCAACAAAGCTGATGGAATGAGAAGCATTAGCAGTGGGTTCCAAAGTTATCTACTACAGTGGACTGAAATTAGAAAACATTTAGAGTTCAATTTCTGGGTCAGCAAATCTCACCAGGAATCCATGATGACTTAGGCTAAGTAATTAGTTTGAACAATTTAGTGAAAGACATTCAAATTCCACACTGCTTCAATAGTTCCTCGGTGAACTAAAAGACAGAAAGCATTTCTTGCTGGCCAACAAAGATAATGTAACTTGCCTCTATCAGGTTTCCACCATAACTGACAACTATGAGGTTTATGACCGAAACAACGAAGTTGATTATTCTGCTCTGTACTTAGTGTGGAATAGCTGTGATAGGAAACCCATCAAGTATGAGATGGAGTCATATTCTGTCACTGGCGAATACAGAGAGCTTGATTTTAACGGGGTCGTTGGGAGGGGTGCATGTGGTAGCGGCATCTGAAAGCTAATTTGCTCTTTGCAAATCTGTTTTGTAACCAAAACACACTGTGGAACAGCTAACATTAGCTGAGAGTGGGAATTCTATCCCTCTCCTGCCAACCAAAATTAACTCCCAGTAGCACCTACTGCAGGAAGTGACCCAAAGGTCATGGGAAGGTTAAGTCCTGAGGTTTTAGGGCAGGAAGGGAGCCTGGGGAGGGCCGGAGGAACAAGTGCTGTTGGGCAGCCAGCAAGTGTGCATAGCACAACCTTTGAATGAATTGCCTTCATCCACCGCCTCTGTTCATGCATGCTTGCCCCCTCCATCCAGCTGCCAATGCTGGCCAATACTATAGTATGGGCAGTATACTGTTGGTCAATATTCCTGTTAACAGACACAAATGGCCCTTAGTTATTTAAATAATTGGACACGCAACTTGTTTTGGCACACACACCCATTTGGCAAATTATGGGATGATGCCTAGGGTGAGTGTCAGGAGGTGGGCTAAGTGGCCAGTCTATATTTAAGTGTACCCCCACCCCACCAAAATCACATCCAATGGAGTCACATAAAACCTAGCCTAGAGATAGTGATGAAATGCAAGATACAGCAATATTAAACCACCCTTCCACAAAATACATTTTTCCTTCAATATTCAAGATGAATGTGCCACTTCTAAGTAACAGTGATACTCACATGGTCTCCAGCTTATGATCTGGTGGGCCTCGTAACATTCTGCTTTCCTTGTAATGCTTTAACGCTTGCTGTGCCAGTGTTTCTGAGAACTCAGGATCCTCCCAGTTCTGTCCTGGAACCATGAAAGTCAATGGAGGCGAATCAAAGATCTGGACAGTGACTGTGGTACTGGGATCTTTGGATGGACTCTCGTTCGGGGATCTTGACATTATCTGGAAGAAGGGGGAGAAATGATACACGTCAGTTCCACTGTGTTGGAGCAAAGAGAATTGAAAAAGCTCAATTCAAAAATTTCTGTCTTATTTTGTCCATCCATTGATTTCTGTTTGCTGCCATGTGCCAACTACTGGTGTAATATCAGGCAGTGTATTTCCTTAACTTCAAAGGAAGAGGGAATTAAAATGTTTGTGCCATAAAAATTACGGCGTCGGGGCCATTTGTGCAGGGTGGGTGAAGCACCTTAAGGTTGCTACAGGTGGCAGGTGCCAACTTAAGTGCCAGAAGGTGGCCTCCTTTAAGGTCCAGTGTTCTAGTCAAGGCCTGAACACCCTCTCTGCCTGGGTGCAGAAGCAGTTATGACTGCCCTATAAAAGTATGTTGGCCTGGCTGCAGGATTCAGTTTAGAGAGTTACCCTCTACTGCAGGTTCCCGCTTGTTTTAAAGTTGGAAAGTCTCTAATTGGCTTGCCAGCTTTGACAGGCCAACAAACCAGCCAGTCTCCAGGCCAATTAAAGAGGCACCAAACGCCCCCAAATATAAATAGATATTATAATGAGTGACTATTTCTCCTGCAGGCAGGTTTAGGCAGGGGGCCTAGAAACAGCTGTCACCCATTTCCCACTCTCCAGCTAAAGTTCTGCTCCAAGACAGTAACCAACAGAGTTTTTGAACATACCTAACTACAGGTTCCAAAAAAGAAATGAATGCAGCAAGAAAGAAAGGAAGAGTACAATGGGCAGGGCAAAATACCTATTGTGGAAAGGACTGTTTCAGGTAGATTGAAGGAAGATTATTTCTCGTGTACAGATCAAGTTTCAAGTACATTATCATATTTGCAAACCAAAGCAGCGCACAGTTTTAGGCATGTTGTTGCTACAGTTTTAATCATTATGTCAATTTTGAACTAGATGACATAGTCAGGAGGAGAAGATAATTATTTGCATTCACATGCATTTGCAAAGAAAGAAGAATCTGAAAAAACATCAGTATTTGGTTATTCCCACTGCACTATTTTAAATAAGATGCAAATCAATTCCCAATATGTAACCATGTTAACATACAGGAATTGTATTTCTGAAGAGGCTGGGAAATATAGTGCACGCTCAGTGCAGGCATAAAACTGAAGCACAAATGGGATTGATTTAAGATCAATGTAGGGTTGGAGGGTTTGAGCTATAGGGAGAGGCTGAATAGGCTGGGGCTATTTTCCCTGGAGCGTTGGAGGCTGAGGGGTAATCTTAGAGGTTTATAAAATCATGAGGGGCATGGATGGGGTAAATCTACAAGGTCTTTTCCCTGGGATGGGGAGTCCAAAACTAGAGGGGCATAGGTTTAAGGCGAGATGGGAGCGATTCAAAAGGGACCTAAGGAGCAACTTTTTCACGCAGAGGGTGGTGTGTGTACGGAATGAGCTGCCAGAGGAAGTGGTCGAGGCTGGTACAATTACAACATTTAAAAGGCATCAGCATGGGTACATAAATAGGAAGGGTTTAGCAGGATGTGGGCCAAATGCTGGCAAATGGGACTAAATTTGTCTAGGATATCTGGTCGGCATGGACGAGTTGGACCGAAGGGTCTGTTTCTGTGCTGTATATCTCTATGGCTCAATGTTCCCCTACCCCAATGAATCATTGAACAAATGCCCCACCTGGTAGGTAGAGAGCCTTAAATAAAGGAAAGTACTAAATAGCAAAGAATGCTAGATCAAGATGATTTCCACATCACAGTCTTTAGGAAGCACAAACTCAGGGTTGACAGGTTGCACATAACCTGCAAATTACAGTCAAGTTGTTCAGGGCCAAAGGAAACTCTTCCTTATTAAAATAGCACTGGAAATCAGAAACAATTGATCCAAATAAGTTATCAAAAATAAAAGTAAAATCTAATATTGTTACATAATGGTATTAAGAGATAAACAATAACTAAAGTCTTTAAAAACAAAAAGGCAACAAATATAACAAGAGAATGGAGAAGTGAATAATTCAGACAGTATTTGGCAAAGTCAGTTGACTTTTGGGCAGTTGTTAGGGATGGTCTTCTGGGCTACTGTAAAAGTTTACAAATGGAAGTGCAGGCCATTGCAAGGAAACAGAAGAGAAGAATGTTCTAACTCAGAACTTTTAATTACCTAATTAGCATTTCTTATCTATTTTAAAATTCAATATTATTTAATGATTTCTAGTGAATGAGTGAAGTAAGGGCTTCGGTTGGAAGGTAGATGAAGTGAGCAAAGGTGGGGTATCTGGAGTCAGGGTAATTGGGTGGTGGGTGGAAGAGGAGCTGGTGGTCACCAGGTCCAGTTGGTCAGTTGGGAATGGGAAGGTCAGTGGTCAGTGTGGGGCATGGAGGAGCATTCAGTTTAGTGTGATTTCTGGCTATCGATTAAGTTTGAATTTCTCTACTTTTTTCCTGGGTACTATTAAGCCAATTTAGTTGGAACCAATCTGAAGTCACTAACTCAAATGCAAGAGGGACCTTCTGAGGGGATTCCAGAGACAGTGTTTGCCCATTGGAAGTTTCAACTGCCTGGTAATGGTGTTGAATGTCAATAAGTGGTGGGCAGACTTCCTCTTGTTGGAGATGATCATTGTTTTCACTTACGTGGCATGATTGTTATTTGCCACTTATTAACCCAAGCTGGATGTTGTTCAGGGTTTGATGCGTGTGAATGTGGATAACTTCATTATCAGTGAACAGCCTCTAATTGTGTAATAGGGGGCAATTCATTAACAAAGCAGAGCAAGATGGTTGGGCTCTGGATTGTATCTCATATGGCTCTTAGCCAGTTGATGGTTCTTCAGACCACATTTTGTTCCTGCATTTGGAGATCAGTAAAACTATACTTTTGTTAAAAACATGCTGCTCTTTTGTTTGCAGGTGTTCTTCAAACTCACAGCTTTCACATGATAAGATCCATCAGGACTCTGTGTATAATTTGCCAGTTTAGACACCCATCCAAACTGTTTGTTCAGTGTCTCTAACTCCTTGGTGCTATTTTCCATCTTCTGCTGAAATTCTTTCATTAGATTATCATATTTCTTTGTAAAATGCTCTGCCATTGACAGAGCCTCTTCAAATGCCTTTCGCAAGGGTTTGTGATCCACATCAAAACACTCTGAAACACAAAAGAGGAGAAAAACAAATGAGTCATAGAAAAATCCCAGTCATTAAAATAACGTCATACTGCTTATTATTAATAAATGGGTGACCGTTCACAATTCTACTTTAATAGCCAATTTACAAACTGGCAGTGTGTTAGCAGGTGAAGAAACTTTCTGAATACAAGGCCAAAAATAAAGTCTCCTTCTACAATGAGCAACTTTAAAGTTTGTTATTCCATGGTGTGAATTATCTTTCAAATAAATTTTAAATAATTTCATGCTTTCTAATTACAGGAGCTTTGAAATAGGACGGGTTAGAACTGCCCCTGCAGTTGTTAAAACGTTTTATTTAGTGAAATGGAAGAGAATCATAATTTGTAGGAGAAATTTATATTAACTTATTTTTCTACTTATGTCATTTCTCCTGGTTTGGAATCAATTCATTTTTATCCTTTTCTTTGAAACCTCCTTTTCTTCTTAATTATTTAACTGTCACTATGGCCCTATATTCTCTTTTCCAGATCATGCCTAACCAATATCACCTTAAATACATTTGTGCTATTCAATTCAACTGCCTAAAAATGTTTTAAGCATTCTAGTTTTCATTCTTCATTTACCTTCTAACATATTACTTTAGTTTATTCACTTATGTGAAAAGAAGTTATACCTTAGAGTGGGAATGAATTGTTCATAATAGATTTACCAATTTAAAACCTTTTGGTGCGGCTCTTTTCATGTTGGGGCCTTTAAATTTCTATATTGGCAAATTTAGCAGGCAATTTGCACATGGTAAGATTCGATCAATAGCAAAAATGTACAGTTAATCCATGTTTGTTAATGGATAAGTGCCAGCTAAACCACTGAGATCCCCTGTCCTTCTTTGAAGCATCTTTTAACGTGCACACGAGATAAAGTTTTCAGTGATTCAACCAAAAGACAATACCTCAACAATACAGCAGTACATCATGGTAATTTGTAAGGGACAGAGAATTCTGGGAAGTGTCTTAAATGAATTTATGATAAATTGATCATTGCATGCAAGTCCCACCTAATGGTATAGAGCCTTGGTCAGTTATGTCCATTTACACTAAACTTCCTGAATTTCACTCTTCAGTTTTTTTTAAAAAATGTTCTTTCATGGAATGTGGCTATTGTTCACTAGTTTTTACTCAACCCATCTACTGTACAGTACATAGGGTCATATTTAACATCAGACTTAAAGTTGAATTATCACAAAACATGCTCAAAATTACACTGAAACAATATCTAGCTGAATGTAGGATAACTAGCTATGAAGCAGTAATTCAGTCTGGCTTGCAGCTATTATTCTAGAAATAAATTTCTCTTTAGTGTGGAGTTGAACTATTCATTGTGAGGCATGGTCTCCTGGACTGACATAGAAAAAGGTCCAAGATGTGGTGCATAATTACCACCACACATCACAACTTCTGACTCAGACATTTGAAAATTTTGAAATATAGTTATTTTTAGGTTTTTCAGTTTATCAGATATCTTCAGTTCTCAAATTGTTGTCTTTCCTTCCCCAACTTAAAATGGATGGACATGCCTAATTGCTTGGAATTCAAAACACACCCATTACACAGACAGAAACAGACAAGGAGGAACTGTCAATAATTTAGCAGTTATATAATTTTGGTCTAAGCAATTATCTTTTCCTTCATCTCCACCTAATGTGCAAACCACCATCCTGGCAATTTCTTTGTACTTCTTAACTAATATTTAATTTAATATAATACAAAAAGGAAGTTAAATAGAAAAGGAAAAAAGATATATTATTTGGCCACAGATAATAACAAAATAGTTTGTTTTAATGATTCTGACAGTGATGAGGGATAAATAATAGTCAGTAAACAAAGGAAGTTTCCTTGGTTGTCATCAAAATAATGCCATGGGATTTCCTACATCCACAAAGGCAATGCATAACTTGCTCCATAACGCAATGAAGTCTGGTTAACACACTCTAAGTCAGAAGTCTAGAGACTTGAGCTTAGGGTATGCCACTAAGCAAAAGCTACTGTTAACATCACAGGTTTTTAAATTCCTGGAAACTTCTCAAAGATAACAAAACAAACTATCTCAACCACAAGTACAAATTTAAATCGTATATATACAAAGCTAACAACATTCTTTTCTCATTTTCTTTAATGATTTAATCATTTGAATACTTTAAATTACCTAAGGACATAAGTTCTTTGCATTTTTCACACTTATCGGAAAGTTTCATGCAACCAGAAGAGTTGCGACGTATTTCACGGCAGATGTACTGATCTCGTCCCTCTGCATTTGTTGAATTTTGCACATCTTTTAATAAGAATCAAATAAGAGAGAACAAAAGTTTAATGGGCATGAGAATAAAAATCTGAGTTTACAGAATGCATAGGGTCATACAACACAGAAACAGACCCTTTGGTTTAACCAGTCCATGCTGACAATAATCCCAGACTAAACCAGCAACACCTGCCTGCACCTGGCCCATAAATCTCTAAACATTTCTTATTCATCTACTCGTCCAAATGTATTTTAAAAGTTGTAACTGTACCTTCATCCACCACTTCCTCTGGCAGTTCATTCCGCTCACAAACCACTGCATAAAAACATTTGCTCCTCATGTCTTCTTTAAAAACCTTTCTCCTCGCATCTCAAACATGTAGTTCCCAGTCTTTAAATCACTCACCACAGGGAAAATAAACCTGCCATTCACCTTATTATAACCCTCATGATTTTAAAAAGTAAGGTCATGGTTCAACCTCCGACGCTCCAGTTTAAAACGTCCCAGCTTATCCAGCCTCTCCCTATAACTCAAACCTTCCATTCCTAGCAACAGAGATAGTAGGAACTGCAGATACTGGAGAATCTGAGATAACAAGGTGTAGAGCTGGATGAACACAGCAGGCCAACCAGCATCAGAGGAGCAGGAAAGCTGACGTTTCGGGCCTAGACCCTTTCTGAAGAAGGGTCTAGGC
>NW_025975120.1:0-8109 GCF_021869965.1 Rhincodon typus
CTGTGAAGGAGAAAACAGAGTTAACGTCTCGGGTCCAGTGATCCTTCCTCAGAACAGTGACCCTTCCACTTCTGAGGAAGGGTCACCGGATCCGAAACGTTAACTCTGTTTTCTCCTCCACAGATGCTGCCGGACATGCTGAGCTTCTCCGGCAACTTTGTTTTTATCCAACAAAAAACTTGGTGTTATGTGTGAGGTGAGATATGCAATCTTAAATTCATGCAACTGCAGCCTAGTTCCACTTCCATAACATTGCTTGATTTTGCACTGATTGCAGATCCCCTGTTGCTTTGTTATCTCCAGACAACAATCTCCTGGACAGGTCTCCCATAATCTACCCTCCATAAGCTTGAGGTCATCCAAGCTCTGCTGCACGTCTTAACGTGCAGTAAGTCCCATCCGCCAAACCCTTGTGTGCCCTGACCCCATACTGGATGCCAGGCAAGCAATCTCTTGATGTTAAAATTTCCAAACATGGTTTAAATCCCTTCATGGCATAGCCCTTCCCTATTACAGTAATGTCCTCCAACCCCACAACTCTACAAAATATTTGCACCCTGAGTTCGAGTTTCAAACCTGGAGGCTTCAGAAATGTGCAGCATAGTTTCGTTCCAGCTGAATCTTTGTTGTGGAGGATCGCTGGGAGAGGGGAAGGATGAGACAAACCCACTTTTTACAGCACTAACTGCTGTATCCCAGTAAGTGATGAGTTCAAAGATCTCAAAGCATCATCAAAAAGCTACAGAAAGGAAGTAACTGTGTGAGGTATGTCAATGAGGGTGGACACAGATTGGGAAAGTTGGTGCTGAGTCAGGGGTTCAGTTGTACAATTACCCACAAAATGGACCAGGTTTTCATCCCTCTAACATTTCCTGGTCAGTGTCCAAGTATGTGAACTACAGAAATCATTGAACTTAACTCAAAATTGGGGACTTTCTTAGAAGGTTCCAGAAACTATGTAATTGCCCATCATAACTTTAAACTTCCTGGGCAATATTCAAATAGTCAGGATGTTGGGATTTCCAGGGGCTGGTGTGTTGGATCTATCAGAGAACATCGCTACAACTACCATCTTCAATTGGTAAGACATTACTGAAAAATTGTCAGATGCATCAGGGCCCAGGAAAGAGGTGGTACATAAGGACAATTAATGGGACTTGAGGCTTTAGGGGGTCTGCTGGCTTCAGGGTTGGGGCAGAAGTAGGGGCAGGGTCAGCACAGAGCTTGTGATTTCTGTCCCTGTCCCTGGTTGCAATTTGGAAGAATTTGGGGCACTACATGGAGACAGAGCAGTTATAAAAAGTGATGTTCGCCTGCTTTTCTCTTCAGAACATGCAAGTGATTTTTATGTCACAGTTTCTTGATGAATGTACTATTAAAACAAGCAATTCCGGCTTCTATGCACACACACAACACAAACTTATTCTGAGCTTCATGAGGCAGGAGATTCCTAAAAGGATGCAGGACTGTAGGACCTCTTTTGCCTGCAATTATTGGTGAAGGGTGACCTTTAGTAGGCTCACAACACACTGAATGCCAGTTGAAATGACAAGAAGCAGAAAAGTGTGACAGAGACAACAATGGCTAGCTTCCTGAGGGAACTTTTCAAATTAGTTTGTCATCAGCAAAATGGAAAAGTGAAAACTGAGCATTTGAATTAATAGGTCAAATTTACATAACATTGAAGGGTATTGTTGAAATGTCAATATTTAAATATATGGCTCTAAAATCAACTGTTCCTATTTGTATACTCAATTTTTCACTTTTCCATTTATATTATTTTTTGTTTCCCTCAAGGCTTTAATTCATTTTTCATTTACCGAAAGGGTTGGCAAATGGAATTGTATCAACATCCACTGCCATCATTTCTGCACCATGTACAGATGACAAAAGATACACTTGGTATAAGGTCAGAGGGATCCTAATGGTAACCCTTTTCTTTGATATACCATATGCACAAAGTCTAATTCCATCACAGATCCCTTGATGATGATGCATTTACTCATTAAATACAGTGTGGTACTGATTTGATACAGATCACCAGGGTCTTGTACTTAATCCCTGATTCCTTGTTTTAATTGATATACTTTACAGTAGCAGTCGAAAGGAGGGAAAAAGTCTACCAGTTTCTATTGAGACACTCCTGCTATAAAGTCAATGCTTAGGCACTAAGGCAAGGTACATCTGCATTTTGACACTCACTCCACAACTACTTTGCTAAAACTGAAAAATGGCATAAATTGGGCAGTGACAACCTGAAAACTGAGTCCTATAATGTTTAGAAAGATTTGGTAACAAAATTGAGATATACGGGGAGGCAGAACTGCACAATTCTGGCCACCCTTCTTTAAGAAGGACATTGTTAAACTTGTAAGGCGCAGAAAAGATTTACAAGAATATTGCTGGGTTTGGAGGATTTGAATTGTAGGGAGACGCCGAATAAGCTGAGGCTGTTTTCCCCGGAGCGCCAGAGGCTGAGGGGTGACATTATAGAGGTTTGTAAAATCAAGGAGGGCATGGATTGGGTGAATGGCCAAGGTCACGATCCCAGGTTGGGGAGTCCAAAAGCAGAGGGCATAGGTTAAGGTGAGAGAGGAAAGATTTGAAAAGGACCTGACGGTAACATTTTCACGCAGAGGATGGTGCATATACAGAACGAGCTGCCAGGGAAAATGGTGGAGGTGGGTACAATTACGACATTTAAAATGCACCTGGATGGGTATATGAACACGAAGGGTTTAGAGGGATATGGGCCAAATGCTG
Source organism: Rhincodon typus (assembly GCF_021869965.1). Classification (NCBI taxonomy): domain Eukaryota; kingdom Metazoa; phylum Chordata; class Chondrichthyes; order Orectolobiformes; family Rhincodontidae; genus Rhincodon; species Rhincodon typus. The sequence continues at coordinate 2,764 of NW_025975120.1, forward strand.
GCAAATAGCAGTAGGTCAGATTGGGATGTCCGGTTGGCAAGGGCATGTTGGACCGAAGGGTCTGTTTCTGCGCTATATGACTCTGTGCTCCTCCCATTCATATCGGCATCAAGTAGTTTATGTGATTCTTGGATAAAGATAATTAAACCTTTATGATTTTGTATTTCAATTGTGGCCAGCCTTATACACATGTATGTGAAAGTTGGCTCCATGAATACACATGTCACTGAGGGGCAGCTTTTATGTGAGGCTTTCTGCAGATCACCATGCAGGAACTCGAGGGGAGCTCAGTGCTGGAGATGGCTAAGATCTGTTGGAATTGGGATTGTGTCAAGAATGAACAGACTTACTGAGGTAAGATAATGAATTATCTCGCAGAGCTGGGGAGCATTTTGGAATGTAATGTATTAACATTCATTTGATTGATTTAAGAGGAATCCCATGAAGGCGATTAGGGGCTTTGCCCCAGATAGAACAGTGGCAAGAGACCTGCATTGCCTCTTTCAGGGAAAACCTGTTGCATCTTGCTCAATCAATGTATTTGATGGAGCAGTCTGGAGCCTCTCTGGTATCAACGATCCTGAGAGTGGAAAGTGTGCCCACCAGGTCTATTGAACAACAGCATCACATGGCAGACAGCGGATGCTGCTGCAGGACTACATGTGTGAGACTGAGGAATATCACTGTATAGCAGAGATGAGTGAAAACAGGATGATCAGGTGCAGGAGGAGACAGGGTGGTAGTTTGCAGCATGGGCAGGAGACTGGCTCTCAGAGGCACCATCTTCTGGGCTCTTTGATCAGATACTGAGTGCCTCTGAATGAGGGATCAGTCCTATTGCTGCCCAGACTCCACTAGCAATCCTGCTGACTGACTATAGCACTGCATGCAGTTCTGGTCACCCTGCTTTAGGAAGGATATTACTAAGGACAAGGTCTAGCAAAGATTTACCAGGATGTTGCTGGGAATGGAGAGTTTGAGTTATGAAACTAGGCTAGATAGGTGGGGCCATTTTCACTGGAGCGTAGGATGAGGTGAATGGCAAGGATCTTTTCCATAGGGTGGTGGAATTCAAAACTAGGGGGCATATTTTTAAAGTGAGAGGAGAAAATTTTAAAAAGGACATGGGGGCAACTTTATTACACACAAATTGGTTCACATGTGGAATGAACTGCTAGAGGAAGTGGTGGATGCAGGTGCAGTTACAAGTGGACATGTGGACAAGTACAGAGGGATATGGGCCAAATGCAGGCAAACGGGACTGGTTTAGTTTGGGAACATGGTCAGCATGGATTAGTTGGACCAAAGAGTCTGTTTCCATGCTCTATGAGTCTATAGCTTGAGTATGCTGGTGGCAATGACAGAGGCACTAAAGTGAGCATTAAGAGTTGTAAGATGCATCCTGTGCAGATGCATGTGTTTCAGTACGCCAACTTGGCAGAAGCATGTAAGCCGTAGGTGTCCCTGAGCTCCAGAGGCTGGTACTTTGCTGCAGCCGACTTTCTCGGGTGAAGGAGGATGGTGTCCATGGAGCATTGTAGCAAAGGCAGAATCGGCTGAAGGCCTGGACAGGCAAGTGGAGAACTGCTGCTGCTGCTGGGTCACTGCCCTGACTTTCATGTTGGGATTTGATGATATCTGGTTCCTCAGGGAAGAAGTGGAGAGCTGGAAGCTGCATTGGAATGAGTTGGGCCATTAATGAAATGCAAATGCATGGAAATAAGATCGTTGCCAATCATTAATGAGATCCTGAATTCAACGTTTCAATCCTAAGGGGAAAACTGGAAATTCTTTTCAAAACATCAAAATTCAGAATTTTAAAATTTTCTCTGTATTTCCTTACATCTTCCGCTGTTGCCCACATAGTTCAAGGGATTGGAAAACTCTGCTCGGACTGTCCAATTATTGAATAGCTTGAATGACTTTGCATGACGATACAGAACAGTTTACAAGTTCAATTGGTGACTGCAGTCAGATTCTTCAATGATGTTTTTAAAAAGAGGAGGGTATTTAGATGATTTTGGGATATTCTTGTTTGTATCTTTGCACCTAAAAAGGAAAGGTTGTTTGATGATACATTTGATCCTGGAGTGGATACAATTATTGACTAGTTGATAGTTGGAGACAGTACTAACAGGTCAATGGTGAGATCATGAGGATGAACAAGGAATGTGTATAAAGTGTAGAGATCAAAGAACTGAATCGGGGGGAGGATTTAGCTGAAATACTATTATCAATGAAGTGATTATGGAGTCATTTAGAAGCTGTGGAGAAACTAATACAGATAGAGTGATCACTCCAAATATCATTGACAATAGAGTATGCCATTGACTTAAGGTTATGATTGACTTTTTGGGTATGTGGAGCTACTAAACTGATACAAGCTAAAAGTAGCCCGATCATACCACACACAGTTCCTGCAGGAGATTTTTAGGACAGTATTTATTAGGTTTGATATTTAATGTTTGTGCAATCTGGGAATGAGCTAATATCAGATTTGAATGAAGATGCTAATAATATTCAAACCTGTAGTTGCTCTGCAGATTGGAAACACAGACCTTTGCAGAGCACCATTGTTTCCTGAAATGTTTATTGCTTGAAGTAGCAACAAAATGCTGTCTAGGATGAAACTCATTTCACCAGGACCTTGAATAACCTGCCAAGGTTCATGAATTCTAGTAAATAGTTTATTCGTGCATTTCTTTACATTGGAAAAGGGAATAAAAGTATCAAAAACAAATATTTAGACATGAACAAACTGATTTTAAAGCAGATCACAGGACTTTCAGAATTGTTTGAAATGTTGGGACAGTTAAAGGTCTTTAATATAATCCATCCTGTACCATGACATTTACTTCCCTAGACTGTCAAGAGATATATGAATGTCACAACTATTATTCCGAACGCCTACTGCATGTGATGTTTACATTTGTTAAGGAATGGACAGGCTGATTTTCTTTCCTTCATGCAATCTCCAACTCTTTCCGATCTAGTTCCTAATCATATCGCCACATTCAGTGTACTATTGTTTCTGAGTTTCCACTGCTTGCTAATCCCACGTCTTTGTGGTAATTCGCCAGGATGGTAATGGGAAACTTGTAATTCTGTCAGCATTCCACCTTTCTCCGCAAAGCAAACTGAGCCTTATTGCTGCCAGCATCACTAATGCTTGTTACTAGCAATAAATGTAAACCCTTATGTTTGGGAAGAGGACACAGGCTTGTAATTAACAGAAATATCAGTTTTATCAGCAGGCTTTTGATTAATTTGCTTCTCTGAGATTGACCAGAGGAGTTGATATAATTACTCCCAATCCTACAATTCACAGCCAGCCAGAGAAAGAGGCGTCCATAAACACACATATGCATTTTACATTGGCTCAGTCTGAATGCAAACTAAATCAGTTAAGACAGGATCAGGGCATAATGGGGAGGCAATGGCCTAGTGGTATCTTCACAGGTCGATTAATCCAGAAACTCAGCAAATATTCTGGGGACCCAGGTGCAAATCCCGCCATGGCAAATGGTGGAATTTGAATTCAATTAAAAAAAATCTGGAATTAAGAATCTACCAATCTACCAATGACCATGAAGCTATTGATGATTGTTGGAGAAATCCATCTGTTTCTCTAACGTCCTTCAGAGAAGGAAATCTTCCACCCTCACCTGGCCTACATGTGACTCCATACACACAGCAATGCAGTTGACTCTGAAATGGCCTAGCAAGCCTTTCAGTTTCAAAGTCTCAAAGAAATGAAACTGGATGGATCACCTGGCATTGACATAGGCACTGGAAAAGGCAACGGCAGAAACTGCCTTGTTGACCCTGTAAAGTCCTTCCACTATCTGGAGGCTACTGCCAAAATTGGGAGAGCTGTCTCACAGACTAGTTAAGCAACAGCCTGACACAGTCATACTCACAGAATCATATCTTACAGACAATGTCCCTGACACCACCATCACCATCCCTGGATATGTCCTGTCTCTCCGGCAGGACAGAGCCAGCACAGGTGGTGGCACAGTGGTATACAGTTGGGAGGGTGTTGCCTTGGGAATCCTCAACATTGACACTCGACCCCATGAAGTCTCATGGCTTCAGGTTAAACCTGGGCAGGTAACCTCTTGATGATTACCATGTACCGTCCTCCCTCAGCTGATGAATCGGTGCTCCTCCATGTTGGACAACATTTAGAGGAAGCACTGAGGACTGCAAGGGCACAAAATGTACTCTGGGTCAGGAATTTCTATAAAACTGAAAGAACTGCAGATGCTGTAAATTAGAAACAAAAACAGAAATTATTGGAAAAGCTCAGCAGGTCTGGCAGCATCTGTGAAGAGAAATCAGAGGTAATGTTTCGGGTCCGGTGATTCTTCCTCAGAACTTGTGTGTGGAGGATTTCAATGTCCACCACCAAGTGTGGCTCAGCAGCAGTATTACTGATCGAGCTGGCCGGGTCCAAAAGGACATAGCTGCTAGACTGGGTCTGCAGCAGGTGGTGAGGGAACCAACAAGAGGGAAAAACATACGTGACCTCATCCTTACTAGTCTGCCAGCTGCAGTTGCATCTGTCCATGACAGTATCGGTAAGAGTGACCATCGCACAGTCCTTGTGGAGACAAAGTCCCGCCTTCACATTGAGAACAACCTCCATCGTGTTGTGTGGCACTATCACCGTGCTAAATGGGACAGACTTCGCACAGATCTAGCAACTCAAGACTGGGTATCCATGAGGCGCTGTGGGCCAATAACAGCAGCAGAATTGTACTCCAGCACAATCTATAACCTCATGGCCCGGCATATCCCCCACTCAACCATTACCATCAAGCCAGGGGATCAACTCTGATTCAATGGAGAGTGTAGGAGGGCATGCCAAGAGCAGATGAAGTGTTAACCTGGTGAAGCCACCAAACAGGACTACTTGCACGCTAAACAGCGAAAGCAGTAAGTGATAGACAAAGCTAAGCGATCCCACAACCAACGGATCAGATCTAAGCTCTGCAGTCCTGCCACATCCAGTCGCGAATGATGGTGGACAATTAAACAACTGACTGCAGGAGGAGACTCCACAAATATCAATGATGAGACAGCCCAGCACATCAATGCAAAAGATAAGATTGAAGAATTTGCAGCAATCTTCAGCTCGAGGATTATCTATCATACCTCACTTATAACACCTCACTTTCCGCTTGGGGACCCTGCAGCCCTCTGGACTCAGGTTCGAAAGTTAAATAATTTTAGGGCCTAAACTCTCCCATGTCCTAGCCCCCCACCTCACATACCAGGCCTTGTTATCACATATTCTGCCATTACACACTACCTATTGTTAGTCACTAACAGTCCCCATTA
>NW_025975121.1:0-8107 GCF_021869965.1 Rhincodon typus
CATCATCCTCCGACACTTCCGCCATCTGCAATCCGACCCCACCACCAAAGACATCTTTCCCTCCCCACCCTTATCTGCTTTCCGGAGGGACCACTCTCTCCGTGACTCCCTTGTCCGCTCCACACTCCCCTCCAGCTCCACCACACCCGGCACTTTTCCCTGCAACCGCAGGAAGTGCTACACCTGCCCCCATACCTCCTCCCTCACCCCCATCCCAGGCCCCAAGAAGACTTTCCACATCAAGCAGATGTTCACCTGCACATCTGCCAATGTGGTATACTGCATCCGCTGTACCCGGTGTGGCTTCCTCTACATCGGGGAAATCAAACGGAGGCTCGGGGACCGCTTTGCAGAACACCTACACTCGGTTCGCAATAAACAACTGCACCTCCCAGTCGCGAACCATTTCAACTCCCCCTCCCATTCCTCAGACGACATGTCCATCCTGGGCCTCCTGCAGTGCCACAACGATGCCACCCGAAGGTTGCAGGAACAGCAACTCATATTCCGCTTGGGAACCCTGCAGCCCAATGGTATCAATGTGGATTTCACAAGCTTCAAAATCTCCCCTCCCCCTACCGCATCCCAAAACCAGTCCAGCTCGTCCCTGCCTCCCTAACCTGTTCTTCCTCCCACCTATCCCCTCCTCCCACCTCAAGCCGCACCTCCATCTCCTACAGATCAACCTCATCCCACCCCCTTGACCTGTCCGTCCTCCCTGGACTGACCTATCCCCTTCCTAACTCCCCACCTACACTCATCTTTACTGGCTCCATCCCCGCCTCTTCGACCTGTTTGCTTCCTCTCCACCTATCCTCTCCTCTATCCATCTTCTATCCGCCTCCCACTCTCTCCCTATTTATTTCAGAGCCCCCTTCCCCTCCCCCTTTTCTGATGAAGGGTCTAGGCCCGAAACGTCAGCCTCTCTGCTCCTATGATGCTGCTTGACCTGCTGTGTTCATCCAGCCCTGCACCTTGTTGACTCAATTCAAGATGCTCTCATTTGTGTGATTGGCTTACTGTTCAGCCAAGTAAGATTGAAGATTCACTGGAAAGTGCAGAGACATGACCCCACTACATATTTTGCTGTCATTCTCTATCACATTTATGGCCTGACTTGGCTGCAGTAGCGATTCATAAATGTGCAAATTAATATGCATTTCATACTGCATTCTACCTTGAGCCCAAATGAGTAATTAGCAATACTCACTTTGCCAGGTAGTTTGACCTGCAATTAAAATGAGAGGACAATGAGTGGGCAGCATAACCAGCCTCATGACAATGGAAACAAGTCAAAAAAAACCTAGCTACATCTTTCATAGAAAGGAACATTGGTGTCACAATCTATTAAAACGATTTGTTTCTGCACTGTTTCATTTCGGTGTACAGGGCCTCAATATGGAGCTAGATTGTTAATCAGAAATGAAGTGGTTACCCAACTCAGATTCCCACTATATATCATACAAAACTGCATACAAAGGCTCATTGCTTCAGCGGTATCTGTCTAAATAATGCCATGTGCCCTTGTACCCTCAAAATCTAGCACGTCAGATTCAGATGGTTCATTTTCCACTTGTGCTTATTATTTGTCAGTTGTTATTTCTGTTTACTTTCTGAAGGCCCAAAGTTTGAAGAAGGCAAGTTTTAGTTAACTTGCCTCACTGATTGCCAAATACTAGGTCATAACCATTAGTTCTGCAAATATTTTCACTTTGAAATATATGGAACTTCACTGAAACATTTCTGTCAGCTTTTCATGTGGCCCTTGTGACTCCATGGAAATCATCCAATAAGCCCACAGCGACCAACATCTAAATTATTTTATTTGAATCTTTCATTTAGTTTGACCTGGATGAGAAATAAATACTTGGCTGAAGTAATATCTTTGTTTTCATGTCATACATTTTTAGCTAATATTCCTGAATACTTGCTAATTGATTACTTTATTTAACTCCTTGGATACGACTGTAGGAAAGATTGGATTTCTTTCAGAAAGGCTAAAGTGATCCTCTGTATTACTTTGCAAAACCTTTTTCCATAATTCAGAATATAAGGGAGAAAGAAAAGAATATAAATTGCACGAGTAAGAATTCTATTTATTGATGCAACAAACGGCGGTTCATTTAAGTGCATGTCACAGACAACTCTGTTACAGGAATATAAAACAAACGTGTACGTATTTAAAATCTTCGGATATTTACATTGCTGTTTCATTTCCGTTCTGGGCATAAAAATGTGTTTTGACCTCCTTTATTCAAGCCATAAATTGGCTCTTTCAAAAATGAATTTGAAACACCAAACAATACCCAGTTTGATAAAGGCCTGCTGCCATGGTAACGAGAGTATGGCCTATTTCTTCCAAAGCCTGTGTGAGTGTTATATAGGCCCCTGCAGTGAAGGGACACAACCAGGCGATAAATAAGTCTAGGAAGAAGAAATGGTGCACTAACCAAGGGAAAACTGATAGTATTGTTACAGATAGTGTATTGCCCAAAATAAGCATTTTTCCCAGGTGGTCAATTATTTAGTTTTGGCTTTTAAATGTTTATAACTGCTATACAGATAGAATCAAACTTTAAAAGCAATAGAAAACATATACACTGAATGCCGAGACTGAATCCAGCAGTACTTGGCTCCTTGCCAGCTTTTTTGCATCTTAGCCAATCAAAATTGTTGACCAGAATCATGTGGTCTTGCGTTCCAGACAAAGGAAATATCAGCTTGTTTTCTGGGTTTCTATTCTACAAGAGTGGAGCAAAACTCATGGGATTATAAAAAGGATATACTGTGCCTGACATGTCCCTAGTTTACTAGTTTGCATGGCACTGTGGGTTTTTCTCCACCCTGAACTTTCTTCGACCAGGGTAATACGTTCCAAAATCCTGCCACTGGTTTACGAAGATGGGGGCGACTAGTGGGAGAAAGTGTAGTTTTATAAACCTCCTGGGGAAACTGAAAACAACACAGATTTGTTTTAATAACTTTTAGAGCGCAGGTAGTCTATTAAGATGCTAGTTTCCAATTGTTTATTTGTAAAGATGCCATACGTAATTATTTAAAATTATTTTTCCTTTGATTTTCAGGCCTAGTTAAGAATAAAATCTATGGCAGGTTTATTTAACGGTTTTGAAATCAAGTTTTGTAAGTAAGTTATTGAAATCTCAGTCAGTGTAAAATTAATTTTCAGAAACTCCAGACTCTTAAAAGACAATTTACATAGGTATTTTTGATGCTGTTACCATAATTCTTTTTTTCTAGATGGACATGACTTGTGTTAAAATGAATTTAGAAGTGTGTACCTTTGTGCACATACAAATACATCATGATGTTAATTTTTAAATGGCATTACTATGAAAGTTTCATGCCTGGTGTTGAAATGTCATAGTTGCATGTTGTATTTTCACAATGCAACAGAATAATTGTGCAGTTTTTAAAAACCTTTTGGTAAGCCTGTGACCTCATCAAAAAGCCTATTTAGTACCAAAACGGTAAAAATTGATTTTTCACCAGGATTTGTCTTCTGTGAAATGTTTTAATTGTAAACTGCTAACTAGATGTGGTGTTTTCAGTTTAAGTAATAATGTTGGTGATGTGGAGGGCAGGTGCCAGGTGTTAAACAAACATACCACCTTTCTGTCTTTTTATTCATTGATTTTTTTAATTTTAAAAATGTTAGGTCAGTAGCAGAATAAAACAAAACAAGGTGAATATCCAGTTACGTCTTTAGATGTAAAGCACTTTGAGACATCCTGAGGTCATTAACATTGAATCTGGTTGTGGCTGAGGTTTTGATGAGGGTTTTGGAAGCAGCAGGTGAGGCAGGGCCAGAGACCAGTGATGTTATTATGAGGTGCTGGGAACAATGCACTGAGAATCAAGGCTTACTTCTCCACCAGTTGCACCATTCGTGTCAATATATTGATTCAATCACTAAAGTCACCAATTGCTTTTCTTTTGTGCTGCTATTCAGAACAAAAGAATCTTCCACCAGGTTCCTTTAATAATTTGGTTACTACAAACACAAATCTTTTGCCCTTTGGATGTAGGGAACTTGAGAGAAAAGAATTTTTTCAAAGCTTTTCATCTAGCACTCATCAAGAAATTTTGCAAAAATACGAATTCAAGGAGAAAACCAACATTTATACTGCATGAGAGGAGAGTGCTGATTGATTGGGAAGTGGACTCTGATTGGTATTACTAGGTCTTCCAATAATAAACCTCATCTCTTATCTCCTTGAAAGATTTGTTTGCCTTTTCTAAAACCAATTGATTTTTCCATAAACAGCAGGTAGCTTACAGCCTCCGTTAAGCTGTCAGCTTCATTGTTTGATAGAGCCATGTGTAACCCTTTTTGATCCAGAAAACATTTAAACTGACCCATATCTTGCCATTATTCACATAGTCCTCAAACATATGTGTGTACTTCCAACAATGTTAAGAAGTGACAGCCTCGGTGATAGCATGCAAGTGTTGTTGGAAGCTTACTTCTGGGTCAAATGTGACACCGGAGTTACAAGAAGACTGGCTCAGATTCAGATGGTTGCCAGGGATAGGGATGCAATTAGTGGCAAGGAAGCAGATTTTGTGGCAAAGACTGAAGAAAATGGCTTCAAACGTCCCAGTACCTAATTGGAGGACAAGTCTGTTCATGCAGTGGAAGGATGTAAAATATGGTACTTACCAATCAGGAGTCGGCTATTCAGACCTTTGAGCATGCTTCTCTATTTAATTAGATCGTGGCTGATCTGATTGTAGCCCCAAATCCACATTCTCACCTACTCCTTTGGCCCCTTACTCAACAGCAATCTGCCAACCTCTACCTTTAAAAGTATTCAAGGACCCTGTTTTCACCAAATTTTCAGCAAGAGAATTCCAAAGACTCATCTAAAACGAAATGCCTAATCTCTGTTTTAAATGGGCAACTTCTGATGTTTAAACAGTGTTCCCTCGTTCAAGATTCTCTCATGAGAGGAAATATCCTCCCCACATCCACCCTGTCAAGACACCTCAAGATTTTATATGTTTCAACCAAATTTCCTCTTGCTGTTCTAATTTCCAGTAGATACAAACCGAGCCTGCCCAACCTTTCTTCAGATAACAACACTCCCCTTTCAGGGATTATTCTGGTAAACCTTCTCTGAACTGCTTCCAACACTGTAACGTGCTTTCTTAAATGAGGTGGCCAATACTGTGCACGGTGCTCTGTTTAACTGAAGCATAGCTTACCTACTTTTGTATTCAATTTTCCTCATGATAATAATAACATTCTAATAGCCTTCCTAATTACTTACTGTTTCTGGGTATTAATATTTTGTAATACCTGCACAGGGACACCTAGATCCCTCCATATTTCAGAGAACTGCAATCTCCCAACATTTATAGAATATCCTTATTTTTATCCTTCCTGTGAAAATGCACAATTACACATTTCCCCACATCATACTCTATTTGTCACTCATTTTGCCCATTCAGTTAACCTAGCTGTGCCTTTTTGTCACATCCTTGTGCCTTCTTCACAACTTACTTTCTCACCTTTCTCTGGATCATCAGCAAATTTGGCAACTGTACCTTTGATCCCTTCATCATATTCATTTATGTAAATTGTAAACAGTTGAAGTGCCAATCTGGTGATGGGTGTCATCAACACACTAACTGTCATTGTGATTCATAGAAAAACTTATCCTCATCAGTCAAAGGTGGGGTGGGTTAGAAAACCTGTGTAGGCTATGGTGGAATTATTAAATCAGACCAAAACTACAATTCTTTGATATTCTAACAGTTGGTATGTTTCAGGTCTTAAAGGAAAAGGGTTGGATTCTTTCTGACCTTATACTGTTATACTTGATCATCAAGTCATCAGTAGTTTATTACTTTAAAATTAGAGCAGGTTCGTATCCCTGAGATACAAGGTTATCAAAGGAAGTACAGTACAGATTTCTCTCCGTGATTCCCTCATCCGCTCTATACTCCCCTCTAGCCCCACCACCCCCGGCAACAGCAGGAAGTGCTACACCTGCCCCTACACCTCCCCCCTCACCTCCATCCAAGGTACCAAACAAACCTTTTGCATCAGACAGATGTTCACCTGTACATCCGTCAATGTGGTCTACTGCATCCGCTGCTCCTGATGTGGCCTCTACATCGGTGAGACCAAGCATAGACTTGGAGTCCGTTTCGTGGACCATCTGCATACTGTCTGCAACAAACAACACCTTCCAGTTGCCAACCATTTTAACTCCCCCTCCACTCCCTGGGTGACACAGCCATCCTGGGCCTCCTCCAGTGTCACAATGACACCACATGCAAACTGGAGGAGCAACACCTCATATTCTGCCTTGGGAGCCTACAGCCCCATGGCCTGAATGTGGATTTTACCAGTTTTAAAATCTCTCCACCCCGACCTCATCCCATGACCAGCCCTCCCTCTCATTGACCTGACACAACCTGTCCATCTTCTCTCCCACCTATCCGCCCCTCCCACCTCACTGACCAATCTCCACCACTGCCTACCTGCACTCACCTATCACCATCCCACCCACCTTCCCCACCCCCACCCCTCCTCCCACTATTTATTTCAGAGTTCCCTTACCCCTCCCCATTTCTGAAGAAGGGTCCCGACCTGAAACGTCAACTTTCCTGCTCCTCTGATGCTGCCTGGCGTGCTCTGTTCCTCCAGTTCCACACTGTGTTATCTCTGACTCCCGTATCAGCAGTTCTTGCTTCATCTCACAGTACAGATTTGTCCTTTTTAATGTTAATTGTATGTTATTTTATTTCTACTTTACTCATTACAAAGAAATAAGCTGACCAAAATGTTAAACCAAGAAAGGTTTATAACCAGCATAAGGTTTGATCTACAGTTGTATTTCTTCTAGAGATCTTTGTCCAAATTCAGCGAACAAACAGATTTAAAAGGCTTTTGTTTCTGCCAATTGTCTGCCTATTTTGGCTCTGAATGGAATTATTTAACAGCACCTAAAGGGAGCAGTTGGTGAGATGGTATGTTTTAGCACTGAGGGCTATGTTGCTGGTTTTGGTTCTATGTTTCTGCTTTGATTAAAATTAACATTGAATTGATTGGGTCCCACATGCTTTCTTTCCTGTGGACTGCATCTACCAGAAATTGGCAAAGTGCCATTTTTGGCACGTTTTCTGGAGGGTATTCCTCTGTCAGTCTGGTGAGCTTTCTTGTGCTTTTGTCCCAGCCTTGCCTTGTTACTGAAGCACCACAACCCCTTGGCTCCTGCTCACCATATTCTCTCACATGCCACAGTCAGCAATATTGACCATTCTCAGGACCTCCCAGGATTCCAGGTTCCGGTGGTATCTTTAAAGCCCAGCCTTGTACCTGGTCAAGCAGTGGCAGCCCTGCATGGTCACTGTCAATTGAGCCAGACATGTCTGACAGAGGGGATATTGCCACCTCTGTTTGCCAAGGGCGAGCTGGAGGACCTGCAGGACGTGGGGTGTGATGATCATTCCCCTTGGGATGTTGGTGACCGGAGAAGAAAGCAACAAACCCGGACCCACTGGGTGATCACTCTGGGTTTTGTAACGGGAATTATCATCTAGTTTCCGTCCGACAGGAGAGAGACTGGGAAACTGCATATTGATGAAGTGAGAGGATGTTTGTGCAATCAAATAGGCCTCTTGCTGCTCGGTAGCAAGATTCTTGCCTTACTGTATATCATGTGGTTGGAAAAAGGCAATGTTGTTGCTCTCGACTTTGGGAAGCTCCTCATTGCCAATCTCACAGAATTCTCCCAACTCTGTCACCAATGTCCGCATCATTCTTGTGCTGGGGAGATGACAGTCGATATCATTGGTTGGACTATTGACTTTTGAAGCTCTGACTACATTTTGATCTTAAAACAGGTTAAGGTTCAATGATATTTAGATGATTTTGCGGAAATATATAGGTGAGGTACAATATAAATACACTGCACAATAAAAATAATTTCGAAAGTGACAAAGGTCGTGTCAGATCTCAAAATTATCATCAAAGTCCCTTTATATTCTATCAGACTAAAAATATCACTGAGCTTATGTTCGATTCAGAGATGGTAGGAACTACCGATGCTGGAGAATCTGAAATAACAAGGTGTAG
>NW_025975122.1:0-1435 GCF_021869965.1 Rhincodon typus
TATCTCGACTCCATTTTCTCCCCCTTGGTCCAGGAACTCCCTACCTACATCCGTGACACCACCCACGCCCTCCACCTCCTCCAGAACTTCCAATTCCCCGGTCCCCAACACCTCATCTTTTCCATGGACGTCCAGTCCCTATACACCTGCATTCCCCATGCAGATGGCCTAAAGGCCCTCCGCTTCTTCCTGTCCTGCAGGCCCGACCAGTCCCCCTCCACTGACACCCTCATCCGCTTAGCCAAACTCGTCCTCACCCTCAACAACTTCTCTTTCAATTCCTCCCACTTCCTACAGACAAAGTGGGTGGCCATGGGTACCCACATGGGCCCAAGCTGTGCCTGCCTCTTTGTAGGTTACGTGGAACAATCCCTCTTCCGTACCTACACTGGCCCTGAACCCCACCTCTTCCTCCGTTACATTGATGTCTGTATCGGCGCCACCTCATGCTCCCACGAGGAGCTTGAACAGTTCATCCACTTCACCAACACCTTCCACCCCAACCTTAAGTTTACCTGGACCATCTCTAATACCTCTCTCTCCTTCCTGGACCTCTCTGTCTCCATCTCTGGCAACCGCCTAGAAACCGATATCCATTTCAAGCCCACCGACTCCCACAGCTACCTAGAATACACCTCCTCCCACCCACCTTCCTGCAAAAATGCCATCCCTTATTCCCAATTCCTTCACCTCTGCCACATCTGCTCCCAGGATGAGGCATTCCACTCCCGTACATCTCAGATGTCCTCGTTTTTCAAGGACCGCAACTTCCCCCCCCTCATTGGTCGAGAACGCCCTCAACCGTGTCTCCCACATCTCTCGCAACTCATCCCTCACACCCCCTCCCCGCAATAACAACCAAAACAGAATCTCCCTCGTCGTCACGTACCACCCCACCAACCTCCGGATCCAACGCATCATCCTCCGACACTTCCGCCATCTGCGATCCGACCACCACCAAAGACATTTTTCCCTCCCCACCCTTATCCGCTTTCCGGAGGGACCACTCTCTCCGTGACTCCCTTGTCCACTCCACACTCCCCTCCACAACCAGCACTTTTCCCTGCAACTGCAGGAAATGCTACACCTGCCCCTACACCTCCCCCCTCAACCCCATCCCAGGCCCCAAGAAGACTTTCCACATCAAGCAGTGGTTCACCTGCACATCTGCTAATGTGGTATACTGCATCCGCTGTTCCTGTTGTGGCCTCCTCTACATCGGGGAAACCAAGCGGAGGCTTGGGGACCGCTTTGCAGAACACCTATGCTCGGTTCGCACTAAACAACTACACCTCCCAGTCGCGAACCATTTCAACTCCCCCTCCCATTCCTCAGACGACATGTCCATCCTCGGCCTCCTGCAACGATGCTACCCGAAGGTTGCAGGAACAGCAACTCATATTCCACTTGGGAACCCTGCAGCCCAATGGTATCA
>NW_025975122.1:1535-8106 GCF_021869965.1 Rhincodon typus
CTCCCTATTTATTTCAGAACCCCCTTCCCCTCCCCCATTTCTGAAGAAGGGTCTAGGCCCAAAACATCAGCCTTCCTGCTCCTCTGATGCTGCTTGGCCTGCTGTGTTCATCCAGCTCCACACCTTGTTATCTCAGCAGTTTACATCATTTTTGATTTCACTGCCCTTACTATAATGAGGTGAATAAAATTGTAAACATCACTATTCTGTGGCCTTCATAGATATGTTTGCAACATCTTGGGAGTGTATATATGTTGGAATTAAGAAGTAGTTAAAGTCGTTACCTGTCCAGGATTAATTGTTTCTCTCTCTCCACAGATGCTGAGATTCTCCACCGTTCCCTATGTTGGTTTCCAATTTCTAGCATCCACAATATTCTGTATTTTCTCGGCATTGTATTGTCTCTCCTTGTACTTCCTTCCAAAATGATGGAACTGAGTAGATAAGTCTAGCCACTGTTGGGAATACATGTTCACACTTGTGGCTTACGTGAAAAGCTAGAAGGTATTGAACTTTTCAGACACTTTCTTGATTGCAAAGGGTTTTTACTCAGTATGTGTGCTTTATCGGAAATGTGGTGGACCAGATTAATGTGGGCTGTTGATTATAGCAAGTCAAATTACTTTGGAAAAAATAGTCAAGCAATGCTTTTAGAGAGATAAGCAAACAGATTTATTGCCCTTATTGGGGGAACATTGGAAGAAACAATGAGTCACTTTGCCAATGGTTCCCTCGCGAACCTTTCAAGATTTATAAGCCTAGGGAAGAAAGACTTCAAAGCTTCAGTAATGCTCCAAGTCATAAAGCCGGAGAGATCCACAGCACAGGAAAAGGCCCTTTGGCCCATCGCATCTGTGCTGGTCAAAAACAACCACCTCCCTATTTTAATCCCATTTCCCAGCACTTGGCCCATTGCCTTGGCATGGCGAGTGCCCATCTAAATCCTTCTTCAATGGGCAATCCTTCTTATAGGCAGTGAGTTCTAGATTCCCCACCAGCCTCTGGGTGAAAACATTTTTCCTCACGTCCCCCTCTAAACCTCCCGCCCCTTCCCTTAAATCTATGCCCACCCCCGCTCCCCCGTCACTGATCCCCCTCACCAAGAGGAAAAGTTCTTTCCTGTCTACCCTATCAATACTCCTCATCATTTTATCCATCTCAATCATGTCCCCCCTCTCAATCTCCTCTGCTCTAAGGAAAACAACCCCCAGTCTGTCCCAATCCCTCTTCAAGAACTGAAACTCTCCAGCCCCCACAAGATAACATCCTGGTAAATCTCCCTCTGCCTCCTCTTCCAGTGCTATCACATCCCTCCGATAATGTGGATTCCAGAACTTGCACACAATACTCTCGCTGTGTGGCCTAACTGACGTTTTATATACAGTTCCCAGCCAAACCTCCCTGCTCCTAAACTCCACGCCTCAGTCAATGAAGGTAAGTATCCCATAATCCTTCTGAACCACTTTATTGCCCTGTCCCACTACCTTAAGGGACCGGGGCATATGCACAGCAAGGTCCCGCTGATCCTTGGTGCTTCCCAGGGTCCTAGCGTCCATCAGGCATTCCCTTACCTTGTTAGTGTTTCACCTCACACTTATCCTGAATTCCATTCAACACTGAACAGCCCATCTGACCAGCCAGTCCTGTAGTCTAAGGATATCTTCTTCACAATTTACCACCCCACCAATTTTTGTATCATCCATGAACTTACTGGTCAACACTCCCACATTCAAGTCTAAATCATTTGTATAGACCACAAACAGCAAGGCTCCTAACTCTGATCCCTATGGGAGCCCCAGTGGACACAGACCTCCAGTCAGAAAAACACCTCTCAGCCATCACCATCTGCTTACTAAACAAAACAAAAATGAAGAACTTAGATCCTTGAAAGTGGAGTTGCAGGTAGACAGGGCGGTGAAGAAGGTGTTTGGTACGCGTGCCTTTATTGGTCAGTGCATTGAGTATAGGAGTTGGGAGGATCATGCTGCGGCTGTACAGGATGTTGCTTTGGCTACTTTTGGAACACTGCATTCAGTTCTGGTCTCCCTGCTATAGGAAAGATGTTGTTCAACTTGAATGGGTTCAGAAAAGATTTACAAGTATGTTGGAGGGTTTGAGCTACAGGGAGATGTTGAATTGGCTGGGGCTATTTTCCCTGGTGCGTCTGAGGCTGACGGGTGACCTTATACAGGTTTATAAAATCACGGGGGCCATGGATAAGGATAGGGGAGTCCAAAACTAGAGGGCATGGGTTTAAGGTGAGAGGGGGAAGATTTAAAAGGGACCTAAGGGGCTACCTTTTCACGCAGATGGTGGTGCGTGTATGGCATGAGCTGCCAGAGTTAATGGGGTCCATAAACGGCTGACACTGGGCTGTTTGTGGTAGCAGCCCATCTGATGACAAGGCCTGGTGTGCGGGTGTTGGGGTAAGGACTTGGGAGACGGTGCTCAGGCCCAAAAGTCATTGACCTGATGTCAAATCCAGAAGGTTATGGGGTTCCCGTGCGGAAAATGAGGTTTTTCCACCCTCTACTCCCTCCCACATATCTCCAAACTCTTCTAGACAGAGCTGGCTCATGATGGGTATGATGACAGGCCAAACCCTACTGCAACTCAAAAGCATGATGGGTAGAATTTCCGACTGTCCACCATCACTGGGCCTAGCTCCGGAGTACACATAGTTGTGTAACTACAGCGACTTGGATTGCTGGAGGAAGCTGTAATCCACCACACAGTCCAGCTTTGAAGCCATATGTATATAAATAAAGAACAATACGAACAACATTAAAACTGCCAATTACAGTAATTCATTGCTGCATTAGTGACCAGCAATGGTGAAAGGGCACTTAAAATAGTTCACTACGCCATGGCGATAATCCATTTGTAGTCATGGAAATGGAGAGAGAACTCCCATGCAGTGTTTCAGTGAATATACATATTTATATATTTAAAGGCTCAATTAGAATTTTTTTTTGATCTGGGTTACATGAAAGTTGGCGATCATAGCAAAGAGACCAGCGAGTTCAATTTGAAGAGACACAGGGCAGACATTAACAGCGGGCACTGCAATCTGTGTTTCTATCCTCAATTAAAATGCAACATTGCTTCCAGCTGGATATCTTCCGGCAACTTCCACAGCTTGAACCTGTTAACCCCTTTTATTGGGAACCCTTGCTTGTTGCTTCCACGACCAGCTTTAGCTTAACCAGGTCAAAGGTGAGCTCAACAAATGGTGACACAATGCGAGGTGGCCCTTTTGGTGGGGAATTAAGTGCAAAAAGAACATAAGAACTGGTAGTAGGCCATTCAGCCCCTTGAGTCTCCTCCAGCATTCAAAACCATCATGGCTGATGTCATCTCGGCCTCAGCTCCACTTTCCTGCCTGCTCACCATTACCCTTCAACTATTACTGATTAAAACTCTACTTCCTCCTTCAATTTATTCAGTGTCCTGGTATCCACTGCACTCTGGGGAGTGAATTCTATGGATTCACGGCCGTTTGGGAGAAGTAATTTCTCCTCGTCTCTGTTTTAAATCTGCAACTCCTTATCCTACAACTACGTTCTAGATCATCCCACAAGATGAAACCTTCCCTCTATGTCTACCATGTCAATTCCCTTTGACATCTTATAGACCTGAATTGGATCCTCTCTCTGTCCTTTAAACTCCAGAGAATAAGGGCCTAAACTGCTTAATCGCTCATCATAAAACAAAGCCCTCATATTGACATAGATGACAAGGTGTAGAGCTGGATGAACACAGCAGTTCAAGCAGCATCAGAGGAGCAGGAAAGCTGACGTTTCGGGTCTAGACCCTTCTTCAGAAAAAATATTGACATGGAGTTGTACAGCACAGAAACAGACCCTTCGGTCCAACTCGTCCATGCCGACCAGATATCCTAAATTAATCTAGTCCCATTTGGCCCATATCCCTTCCTAAACCCTTCCTATTCATGTACCCATCCAGATGCCTTTTAAATGTTGTCATTGTACCAGCCTCCACCGCTTCTTCTAGCAGCTCGTTCCATACACGCACCACCCTCTGCATCTCTGTAATCAACTTGGTGAACCTTCTCTGAATCGTCTCTTGTACAACTGCATCCCTCGTCAAGAAAGGGGACTAAAACTGTACACAACACTCCAGGGTGTGATCTCACTAATGCCTTATCCAATAGCAGCAACACTTCCCTACTTTTATACCTTATTCCTTTAGCAATAAATTCCAAAATTCCATTTGTCTTCCTATTACCAGCTGTACCTGCAAACTAGTTTTCTGTGCTCCATGCACAAGAACACCCAGACCCCTCTGCACTGCAGCACTCTGATGTTTCTCTCCATTGAGGTAATAAATTGCTGTTCTATTCCTCCAGCCAAAATGGACACTTCTCCACATTAAACTCCAACTGCCAAATTTTGGCCCATTCACTGAACCTATCCCATGTCCATTTGTAAGCTTATTTCTTCATTGCAATGTATTTTTAAAGGGATTCGGACGGATTGGTTGATCAGGTGAGAGCAAGGCAGATGGATTACAATGCAGCAAAGTGTGAAATTGTTCAAATGGATTTAAATGGTCAGAGATCGTGGGAAATGCTTCCAGTCAATTCCCACAATCTCTGTCAATTTCCACACCGGTTGAGATTACCATGAAGGACTCTCCTTCTCAGCCTCTCCCCTCACCTGAGGCATAGTGACCCTCAGGTTAAATCACCCCCAGTCGTCTCTCTCTAATAGGAGAACAGCCCTATGGGTCTGTTAGGGCTATGGCAGTTTTACAGACCAGACCAAACCCCCTCAAAATATATTCAGAAAGTAGTCTAGACCCTAACCTTTTTCTCATTTTAAAGGTAAGTTCCAGGCATTGCGTTCCATATGCAATTCGATTGGTCAAACTACCAGATTTGAAGCAAAACACACTTTGTTCATACACTGTAGTTAAAATATAACAAAAGATAGAAGAAATTGGGATAACGTAATTCCGTTAGAAAACTAAACAGAATAACAGATTATTTAACTACTAAACAGTAACTGTTCCAATATAGTAACATCCCATAAAAACACACCCTTGGCAAACGGAAATTCAGAAAACAGATTGTCTCACAGACAACTCCAGCAACAGGAAGAGAACCCCCAGCTTTTGGCTGTAACCGTGAAAGAGAAAAAAAAACCAGCTTCCACATCTTTAAGACCCCAGCAGCAACTGCTACTGAAACGAAAAGGCCTGGTTTTGTGAGAGCTTGACCCCACCCGTTCAGGTTGCCTCTATTGTTCCAACGTTAAAAAAAAACCAAAGCCTCACAAGCTGTTTCCTTTATGAGTTTTCAATAGACAGCTTGGCACCTCTGCCTTAAAACCTCTCTTCAAAAATACACCAGGACAAATTACACCTTTTAAAGCCACAGAATCATCACACTATTCTGTCAGGCCCCTTCACAATCTTGTAGTCTTCAATGAGATCGGCTTCCATTCTTGTAAACATGCGGGCATAGAGTGTCAATTGACTCAGCCTATGGTCACAGGAATCAATTCAGTGAACCTTTGATGTACCACCATCAACACATGTTTAAACATGCAGACCACAATTGCACACACAGTATTCCAGATGTGGTCTCACAAAAGCCCTGTTCAATTGCAGCAAAACATACAGTCATAGAGTTGTACAGCACAGAAACAGACCCTTCAATCCAACTCATGCCGACCAGATATCTTAAATTAATCTAGTCCCATGTCCCTCTAAACCCTTCCCATTCATGTACCCATCCAGATACCTTTTAAATGTTGTAATTGTACCAGCCTCCACCACTTCCTCTGGCAGCTCATTCCATACACGCACCACCCTCTGTGTGATAAAGTTACCCCTTAGGTCCCCTTTAAATCTTTCCCCTCTCACCTTAACCTATGCCGTCTTGTTTTGGACTCCCCTATCCTGGGAAAAAGACCTTGGCTATTCACCCTATCCATGATCCTCATGATGCTATAAACCTCTATAAGGTCACCCTTCAGTCTCTGACCTCCAAGAAAAATAGCCTCAGCCTCTCCCTATAGCTCAAACCCTCCAACCCCGGCAACATCCTTGTAAATCTTTTCTGAACCCTTTCAAGTTTAACAACACCTTTCCTATAGCAAGGAAACCAGAACTGAACGCAGTAGAACAGGAAGACAAATTTTACGCTGTTTAAAAGTCCTTAATGTCCCTGAGGTGTTAGGTTTTTAATCTGAGACCACAGGTGTTCATCTATTCACTTATATCCTCAGTAATGGTGAAGTTTGTCAATATTTTTACATTCTCAGTAAATGGTTATTTCTCGAACTTACATTGTCTTTGTGGAGGCTGAGAGAAACAGAGAGAGACTTTCAACTCTTCATTTTACTTTCTGTTTACTCTTATGCCCAAAAGTAGCTATTGAAATTGCGTTCAATGTATATTCTTGAGTCTGGGTTCATTCTCTTTCAAAGCTGACTAACTGGCAAGTAAACATTCCACCTCTCAGTATTTGAAATTATCGGTTCTGAAGAGGGGTCTTATCATCTACCATTTCAAACGACAAGGGCAGCAGATACACAGGAACACC
>NW_025975123.1:0-8106 GCF_021869965.1 Rhincodon typus
GGCTTCGACCTGTTTGTTTCCTCTCCACCTATCCTCTCCTCTATCCCTCTTCTATCCGCCTCCCACTCTCTCCCTATTTATTTCAAAACCCCCTTCCCCTCCCCCTTTTCTGATGAAGGGTCTAGGCCCGAAACGTCAGCCTCTCTGCTCCTATGATGCTGCTTGGCCTGCTGTGTTCATCCAGCCCTGCACCTTGTTGTCTCAAGTTACTGTGTATTAGGTTTTGTCAAATGGTCCACAAGAAAATTGTGACCAGTGTCTTCGGCTATTGTTTTGCTCCCTTGCCATTGATTCCCTTCACTTTCATTGATTCCTTTCTGGTTATTTTCTCTGGTTCATTTGCAGCGTTGACAGGTTTAGATCTGAGCTTAGCTTTAGAATCTCACAATTGGTAGGCAGAATAAAAAAGGTTAATTCTACTCTGAAGACAGACGATGTTGCATATTCCTGTGTTTGGTGAAACATTCATGACCTCAAGGCTTGATTACTGCAAGATACTCCTTACTGCATCTAGATAAGTCTTCAACCATGAACTTCCCCAATCTGCTTTGGCTCTTTATCACCTAATGAGCACAGTTTCTCTGACTTTGCCCCTTTTTTAAAAATGTATAAAGACTTCTGTTATCCCACTGCTGGTAACAAAGTCATCAACCATCCTGTTCCTAATCTTTGGGTTTTTCTACCTAAGGGCAACTGCCTCAAACCTCATCTCTCTGATCAAGCTGTTGGACAAACCTCATAACTTTCTCTTCCTGGCACAGTGCCCAGTATGTTCAGCTTTCTGTTTATCATCTTTATGTTGAAAGCACTAATGTGAATGCAACTTGTTACTGAAAATATTATAACATTCATATTGTTACAGATATTTGAAGGCAATTTAAGTCTGATCTGGGCATTGAATATCACAATGTATGCATTTAGGTAACAGAATAAAATAAATCATGCAAGATTTTGACAGTAGACAGTAGTGGTTTACACTAAAGGAAACCCTGTATCTGTATAATTATAGAGAGGGATATGCCTTAGTAATCCAGCAGGAACTTTAGAATGAGTATTTGGGGATGCTGTTATCACTGCTTATGTATAGTACAATTGAAGAGTGCAGATTATGTCAGCAACTCTGTATGCTTAGTTTGTTTGCGGTTTGTCTTTTTGCTCAATCCTAAAATTGGATTACAACCTGGAATAATCCAGGCAGTCATTTTATTTTTTATATTATAGAAAAGTTAATGACTTCTAGAAATTAAGAAATCACTTTTTTTTTACACTGTCATAGCATTTTTGATGACCAGGCACTGCCAGGCAATCAGTGCTTTATCCTGCAAAATATTGAGACATTTTTAATGATAACTGAATGGATTTATTCTCTGTTTTGAAAAACCTGCAAACTAGTGCCCTGTAAGAGATGATGATTCTAACTGGACAACAGTAGGATCCTGGCTCAGTGGTCTCTTCTGGTAAGTTGCACAGTTTAAGATGGTTAACTTGCAGCTGCACATGAGGATGACCAAGCTCAGTTTGTTACCATTGGGCACCTTGGCTGGATTTGAGCAAGTGAAGCATATTTCTGTGGCAGCAAAGTGCATCTTTATTGACCAAACAGAGCTTTACCAGTATGAATTTTTGGTTGTTTTTGGTAGGCAAAGTACAGACCAGAACATGCTAGCAAAACCCACAATGAAAATATCTACTGCTGGATGTGATTTTGTGAATGGGCAGCACTTGCTGAACAATCCTGTCTGCAGATGGCTAGACTAACAACCAATTTTAAGATAATTAGTCAAGCTTGCAATAAAGGAGGCTAAATAATCCATGGTGTCTGTGCCAATGAAAAAAGGACAACCCAGCTTAATCCCACTTTAAGTGGCCTTTAAATTGCATTGGCTCAAGTAATTCGACCAGAAGTCATCATGAGAGTGTTAATTGTAGTCATTGGAGATGATTAGTGAAGCATTATAGATATTTAATTTGGGCTCAAGAGATTTGACCTCTTTGACAGATTGCATTTAAGTGGCCATTTTAAGTGTTGTTTTAAATGTGACCAACACTCCCAACAAAAACATTTCTTCTGAATGACTCTATATTCCTCGAATAGTTACTTGAAATCAGTCAATGCCATCTGATTATTGACTTGAGGTGGGTGGGCTCAAAATTTTACATATTTCAATTAAATCTTCCCTTAGCCTTCTCTGTTATTTAAAAAAAAGTGGACCCTCCCTAACATTTTCTCATAGTTAAAATTCAATGATCCTGTCCTTTCTGTAAAGAAACATATACAGTTCTCTAGCATGGTCTAATTAGTACTTTAACAGTTCAGCATAATCTCTCTCTCCTTATTTTCCGTACCTTAGGTCAAAAAATGTAAGCACCCTGTATTTCTTCTTACAGAGCTTAACTTGTTAAATTATGTTACCTGTTCTTTACAGACTAAAGGAATATGTTCAAGATTTGTTGCTTTTTTGGATTACTCAGAAGCTTGGGAGCCTACAGTTCCTTCTTGCAATTTTTATGGTTGCATCTCATTCAAACAGTGTTGACTTGCCAGCCAGTCAGTATTCTATTCTTCTTTCGTATAAGTTGTTGTATTTGTTTGGAATTGGGCGTTCTTGCATTTATCCTGGTGAGTGCAAAGATGAAAAGTTTTGGTAACATCTCTCTCTCTTTTCAGCAATATACGGATTTTTCAGTATCTTGATTTAGGGATTCTTGAGCATGTCTGTTGGTTACATGCTTTAGACACATGGTGTATCAAAAAATAATGAGAGGTAGTAATCAGCACTTTCAATAATTCAAATAAGGTATGATGGTATGAAACAAGCTATAATATATTTGTGCTACTAAATGAATTACTCCCATTCTGCTTTACTTTGCAGAGTTTTTCATTTGG
The DNA here is from genome assembly GCF_021869965.1 of Rhincodon typus. Lineage (NCBI taxonomy): Eukaryota > Metazoa > Chordata > Chondrichthyes > Orectolobiformes > Rhincodontidae > Rhincodon > Rhincodon typus. The sequence goes on from NW_025975123.1 coordinate 2,888, forward strand.
TAATAAGATTGCATGTTTGAGAGGAACCTGTACTATGTGTGATCTCAGACAAATGTTTTGTTTGGCACATTATTTAATAGGTTACCATAACTGTACCTGAATGACTTCACATACCACCACATATCTGCCGTTCTATAAACACAGCTCATCCAGTACAATATGGCACCCCCGCACTGCCCTGTGTCTGGCTCTATTCCATCTCCGTTGATATTCTTAGAGTTTTCTCTTTATTTTTGCTTGAGGGTTTATTTGATATTGACTGAAATGCAGCACAACATTTTAACACAAGTTGCAGTGAATGACCAACTTTGAATAGAAGCAAGTAAAACAAGATCTTCCTTTTACTGTGGATGGTTCCAAGTAGTGTATTGCATTGGCTCAAGTAATTTGACCAGAAGTCATCATGAGAATGTTAACAGTAGTCATTGGAGATGATTAGTGAAGCATTATAGATTTTTAATTTGGGCTCAAGAGATTTGACCTCTTTGACAGATTGCATCTTATGTATTACTATCTATTATATGTGAAATGCTTTAAACCATTGTGAATAGAGAAGATAGTGTTTGGGACAATAGTATAACAGTACATTTCTGATCTTGGCAGAATGCTGCTTAGTGTGAGAGACTGCCGAACAAATCAGTTAATTCTGTATAACGGAAGGTGCTGAAGACAGCCAGACCTGCTGAATTTCTGCAGCATTTTCTGCATTCATTTGTTATCTTATTTATACTACACCAATTTGGCATCAATAATGCAGAGATGATTATCTTTAAGATTCTCCTTTTTCAGTTTAGTTCCTAGCATCTTAATGCCTCAAAAAAAACTTTTCTACTTCCATCGGTATTGGTACCCAAGTGGACCACGTTAATAGGATCTTTTCCTCCAACTTTGTCTTCCTTTCTAAACCAATACAGATGTCCTGAACCTTGGCACTGGGCATACAAATTATGTTAAACCAAAAATGGCAATGCAAAATTGAAAAACCAGTCCCAAAGAATAAACAACATTAAAAAGCAATAATGTTTCATGGGGAAACTTAAATTGTGAACGTATTGTTGTCAGTTTTGTTTAACAAACGTGGACTTAGTGTGGTCAGTTTTGTTCAACCAATCCTACTTTTATAGGAACATACCTGAAAGTCTGATCACCATCCAATCTGCTCTGTAATTCTTGGTTTTTTTGTGTATTTTTACTCATCCATGCTTAGAAATAGGCATTTACCAACTTACTATAAAGTTTTCAACATGAATTAAAACCTACAGTTGAATATAAAGTATCCACGGAGACAAGTTCTGTAAATGATAAATATTATGACATGCATCTACTGTATCCCCAGGTATTCAAAACTATAGGAGGTCATACAATTATTATCATAGAAAATATGACAGGTCATGAATATGTTCTCCAAAGGTCAGTTGGCTGGACAGCAGGTTTGCAATGCAGAGTAATGCCAACAGATTGGGTTGAATTCCCACACTGGCTGAGATTACCATGAAGGACTTTCCTTGTCAAGTTCAGGTTAAACCACCAACAGTCAGCTCTATCTAATGAGATAGCAGTCCTATGGTCTGAGTACACAATCAAAACATCGGTACAAATTTCCATTTATTATGACCAACTTTTTAAAAGTTAATGTAAAACAATGGCTATGTCATCATAAACCTTCAGCAACAGATGGATGTTTACAAATTTTTATACTGCCCAGCTGTCTTAAATGATTACTTTTGGGATTGGGTCATATCTAGCTATCTTGAGACAGCAGTGTGAAATAGTGATGGTAAATATCGAGGTTAGGTTTAGTGAATGTAACATAAACAGTGATTGTGATGGTGTTTGAATTGTCTGCTTAATGCAAACACAGCTTCTGTTTACACGATTTGCCAGTCTTTTATTTGCACCAGTGACTGATTCGTAAATTGCCTGTTTAATCCAACTACTGAACTTGTAATGTTGACATTTCTTGGTAAGTTTTTTTTAAAGCCTTTTAAAGTATTGCGGTATGAATCTGTAAAAGTGATGGTTTGTGTTCTGTACTGTGATGTGAAATCACATCTAGGACTCAAAAAAAAAAATTCGCTTTTTAAGTAAAGTCAGTATTCTGATTTGACCTTTTTTTTCTTTCTGGACAGCTGTTGAGCATTGAATTTATGATGGCCACATGTTTGAGGCTTCCTGGTGGTCTGTTAGGTGAAGCATCAGCTGGATGGTAGATTTCTTTCTGTGCGGTTGGCCTAGCAAAATCATAAACTTGCTTTGAAAGAATGTTAGTTACCCTTGACGGAGGAAATCTGTCTTTCTGGTATAGTGCTAAGCCACTTAGACAAGCGGTCATTGAAATGAGTACTTTTCTATGCTGAATTCATTAATCTCAATTGAGATGCTATAGTTAACTTCTCCAAGATAGAGAAGAAAGTGAAGGATGGCTAAGATTTCCTGCACCTGACCCCTTTCAGTGATCTACAAAGCATTGCCACTGAGTGCTGCATTTCTTGTCTGCCTGAGCCATGGAGTTGTATCTAAGTAAGAGCTGTTGTCTTCAGGAGACTAGAAAGAGAGAAATGGTGTAAAAACCTCAGAAATTTTAATTTATGAAAACATCTACTCAGCGCTGTTACATACCTTTTAAAGTAGCGCGCGTACTCAATGTGCAGTGATTTATTATATTTGACGGGAAAAATGTATTTTGCCTTGTGCTTGCTACTATTTTTTGTCATTAAAGTGGTATCCTACTTTTGCCTTCTGCTGCTTTGGTCGGAGGAAGGAAAATACTGCAGATACTGGAATCTATACTGAAAGGAAAAAATTGCTTGAAATCGCAATGGGTCAGGCAGCATCCATAGAGAGAGAGCAAACTAATGTTTCAGGTTTAGATGACTCTTCATCAGAGCACAAGAGTCTTCTAGACTCGAAACATGAGCTTGCTTTCTCTCCATGGATGTTGCCTGACCAGCTGTGAATTCCAGTGTTTTTTGTTTTCAGGAAAGGAAGTGTTGACCGGAGACACCCCACACCAGGGAGGCAATCTCATAGAGGAATATGCTTGGAAAGATAATTATCAAAATAATTCTTGTCTGTCTTCTAGTGGTAAGTTTGGAGTGTCCTTGGGATCTGCTTGATGATAACTTTGCTGCCCAAGTACTCCCACAGTCAATACATTGGTAACCAGGGGCCACTTAATGTCTTATTTAGCAAAGTGTGACTATCGCTGATTGCGGGATGTTTTGAAGATATTCTTTGAAAATATTTCTTGAGTTATGGAAATTCCTTGAACTTTGGGGTGCTGCCGGTTGATGGTACACATTGCACTTCCCAGTACATAATTTAATATACTTAGTGCTCGTTACCTACTGAGCTGCTATCCATAGATCTACATACTTGCTAGCTCAGCCTCACACCCCATTTTTTTCATTGACTTGCCCAGTCTGATCATGTAGTACATCGCAGTACTTTGAAGAGTTATACGGTATCCATGTTTTTGCTTTGTTCTCCGTGGGAAATCTGTGCCTCTATCTCCTGCTGATAAGGATTTGGTGCAGTTAAATCATGTCTTTCTCCCCTTTTCTTGGTATAAATTATGCTTTGGGGGGATTTGAAGAAACTGAATCACCAATAAGTAAAAACTAGTACAACCCTGATACTCTTGTGCTTGGAATTAATTTGTCCTCCTACTGATCCGAGGTCAGAGCTTATCAAAAGGGGGCCATGGCTTGTGAGCTTTGAGGCAGAAATGGCTGCTGTGGAGCTCTGACCAAGTAATAACAACTCCGCAGCTGTCCTTTCACTCCAACAGTTCTCCATTCACTCCAACAGTTCTCCATTTTCAAGACTTGAAATGGGACCACAGAGGGAGAAGGTGTGGGATGCACTGACCTATAGCTAATTTTGCATTACTTGTTCCCCCCCCACAAGCGTGTTCTGTAGAATTTTTTGTTTTATATTTTTATATGCTTTGTGACTGAATTTGTTAGTTTGGGACAAGCATAAAATACAACTTCCGGAAGTAAAAGGCAGTGAAATCACATCACAGTTATACGATAGAATGATGTTGCTCAGATTGAATGCTATGAAAAATAACATGAATATTTTAGAGTATTTTAGTTATTAAGGATTTGGGGAATTATTTCAAAATTTTGACTGTGAGGTTTTAATTGTGATTATTCAGCTTTTGTTAGTTTATTAAGATTTGAAGAATCTAGAACAGTGCTGGCATTTTCTGAATTTTTTTTCAAAAGCGAGCTGGCCTGACGATCCAGAATCTGTGACTATATATTCTTCCATATGCTCATTAATGTTACCCATATTTAAAATTTTGCTTTGATATTACATGTTCGAAGTTACGTTTTCAATTTAAAAGGCCAAAAAATGCAGTTCAGTAAAATAGTTAAGTGTTGAGTGCATTAGCGCCAGTTCTGAAAGGATTAATTGCATCCTTTTTTCAGAAAATCAACTTAGTAAGAAACAAATGGATCTCTAGATGATCTTTGTTGTTTTACTGGAGGCAAAACTGTGAGCTCCATATTTTCATCAATTTTGCTCTGTTTCCATCTTGAAGACTTCCCATGTTTTATGGTTTTAATGGCCTGATTTTACGGTCAGTGATGAATGAACAGTGCTCGCCATTCATTACACTTTTACGTAGATTTTCTATAGGATTTTACTCTATTATGGAGCAAAACAAGCGAAACTACTGGAATAAGGACGTACTTGGCAAACTAATGCCATGAGGGATTACCTTTTTGTAGGAAAGGTAAAAGGGGTCAATTATTATTTGGAAAATAAGGATCTAATGGGGTAAAGGAGTAAAAGGTCTAAAGAAATGCATAAATCACAAATGGTAATGACACAGCTTAAGAAAAATAGGTTTTATTTCAAGAGAGATAGAATTGAAAGGTAGAGAAGTTAAGTGGGACATGTATCTAATTTTGGTTAGTCCATGCTTGGAATAGTGTGTGCAGTTCTCTTACCATATGATAAAGAGGTTTTAGAGGCACCAGAGAGAGTGCAAACAAGGTTTAGAAAGATAGGAAGTAACTAACTATCAGGAAAGATGAAAAGAATGCAGCCGATTACCGTATAAAGGCCTTTAAAATCGGTTTTGACAGACTAGATGGAGGCAGTATGTCCACTTGGGCAGAAGAGAAAAGCAAGAGACCATCAATTAAAGAGAGAACCAGGTGTAGAGCTGGATGAACACAGCAGGCCAAGTAGCATCATTGGAG
>NW_025975124.1:0-8106 GCF_021869965.1 Rhincodon typus
GTCTAGGCTCGAAACGTCAGCCTTCCTGCTCCTGTGATGCTGCTTGGCCTGCTGTGTTCATCCAGCTCTACAACTTGTTATCTCAGATTTTCCAGTATCTGCATTCCTACTATCGCTTGATGAAAATAGGTGGGTTTTTGAGGAATGTCAGAAATTTCCGGAGGGGATTCGATATTGCTGGCAGCTGAAGGCATGACTGCCAGCATTGAATGATGGAAACTGGAGACATGCAAACTCAAATTCTTGGAAGGTTTCAGGGCTGGACGGATTAAAGCAAGTCTGAATCACACTGTTCGCCTGCCTGTTGCATGTTCCCAGTGTGTTAAACTCAATGGTATCTATCCTTCATTGACATATGGCAGCTCAGATGGTGGCCATCTCGCAGCAGATGCTACCCATCACCAACTTGTTTGACCTACTTTGGAGTAGGGCATTGTGAAACGGTAATCGGTCTTGCACACACAAACTAGATGTTTTGATTTCATTCGTCTTTCAGTTTTAGTTCCTACCCCTCTCTCACCCCGTGACTAGCACCCGCCACAAGCTGGCCTTGTGCAGTCATAGAGCTGTGCAGCAGTGAAACAGACACTTTGCCCCAACTCATCCATGCTGAGCAGATATCCTAAATTAACCTGGTCTCATTTGCCAGCATTTGGACCATAATCCCTCTAAACCCTTCCCATTCATCTGTTGTAATTGTACCAGCCTCCACCACTTCTTCTGGCAGCTCATTCCATTCACGCACCACCCTCTGTGTGAAAAAGTTATCCCTTGGGTCCTTTTTAAATCTTTCCCCTCTCACCTTAAACCTACGGCCTCTAGTTTTGGACTCCCCTACCCTGGGAAAAAGACCTTGTCTATTCACCTATCTATGTCCCTCATGATTTTATAAACGTCCATAAGGTCACCCCTCAGCCTCCGACACTCCAGGGAAAATAACCCCAGCCTAATCAGCTACAAACCCTACAGCTCAAACCCTCCAAACTTTTATATCTTTTCTGAACCCTTTCAACATTTTTCTCATAGCAGAGATACCAGAATTGAACACAGTATTCTGAACCAATGTCCCGTACAGCCACAACATGACCTCCCACCTCCTATACTCAATGCACTGGATAATAAAGGTGGCATACAAGTTGACCCAGGGAAAGGTCTGCAGATGGGTACATGAATGAGTCCTGCTTTGGAGGGCCTCACCTACTCTGATATCTTTACTTTACAAGAGTGGGGGCTTCAAGAAGTCCCAATGGGGCTCAGTAACATAGCATCACGGCTGGATAGCTTTCGTTACCGATTGACTGTTCCCATAGTATCAGATTGGGGAGACTAGAGAACATGGACTGAAGATGGATACAAGTAGAGGAAGAGGCAGGACACAGATGATTCTATTCCTGGTGAGTAGTGAGTCCCTCAGCTAGAAGATTGAGGGTTAGATCTCACCCTGGGACTTGAGTATGACTTGACCAATATTTATCCAAAAGCCAGTGCCATTATGTGACTGTTACTGGGTGCTTGCTGTGCGTGAATTGGCAGCTCCATTGCAACAGCAACTGAACTTCAACACCTTTACTGGCTGTAATTTCTCTTTCTGGGAAGTTTGGATTGGGCTGGCTTGGATTGGAAAGTAGAAGATATTAAGCGGATGTATATGTAGCTTCAACAAGTGACAAGAGAGAAGAAATGAGCTAGGTTCAAATGCCAACGCAAGAAAAGTAGAAGGTAAGTAAGCAATGACTGTAAGGCTGAAGTAGGCCATTCAGGCCATCGAGTCTGCTCTGCCACTGAAATAACTGTTAGCAGAATCTCGGATTCTGTCGAGGAGAAGACTTTAAATATGAGAAAAGTGAAGATAGAAAAAGGTACAGCAAAGTTGCAAGGATGTAGGGTGAGATATTTTGGCTCTTGAAGCGTTTTTGATTAGATTTATTATTGTCACATGTACCCAAGTACAGTGAAACGTTTTGTTTTGCATGCAGTACAGGCAGACCATACCATACAAAGTGAATTAGGGTAATAGAACAGAGCGGGGGATACGATGATATGGCTGCACAGAACGTGCACAAAGAGCAAGATCAACATTAGACTTGGAATTTGAGACGTCCATTCAGAAGTCTGATAACAGCGGGGAAGAAGCTGTTCTTGGTACCTGTGTTTAAGCCTTTATACCTTCTGCCTGATGGAAGAGGTCAGGAGAGATTATAACTGGGCTGGGAGGGCTCTTTGATGATGTTGGCTGCCTTCCTGAGGCAGTGAGGAGTGTAGATGAAGTCAACGGATGGAAGGTTGTCTTGTGTGTTCACAATGCTCTGAAGTGTGAGCACAGACCAAAAGTTCTGTAATTGATATGATTGCTGAAGTGACCTATTTCTGTCCTGTAGTTTTTCTTGACTCACCCACATAGCTATGATATGTGTGGGATAAATTGATTTGAAAATATAATGCACCAATTATGATTAGATTCACTCAATGTGACCACTTAGCACAATAACACCAGAATAATAAACACACTGAGCTTCCCCTGAAACACTGAAATGTCCAATTGATTCGCACAATTTCAACCTCACGCCTACTCCTCTGCATTCCGTCACAGAGACAAATACAAATCCCTCCCAGGCAGATGCAAACTTCAATCCTACACAATGCAAGCTCAAGTTTGCAATCCGTTCTCACATTTTATCGCCCCCGCTTGTGTTGACTCGTTCTCATTATAATTTCCTGTATCCATGTTTTTAATGGGTTTGGTCCATGTGATTATTGAGAAAATTCTCATTCTCCTTATCTCCCCAACTTCTGGCGTTAAGCTGGAGTGCTACGGTGGCTCAGTGGTTAGCACTGCTGCCTTGCAATGCCAGGGACTTGGGTTCAATTCTACCCTTGGGCGACTGTCTGTGTGGAGTTTGCACGTTCTCCCCGTGTCTGTGTGGGTTTTGTCCCACAGTCCCAAGATGTGTAGGTTAGGGTGGATTGGTCATGCTAAATTACCCATTGTGTTCAGGGCTGGGTAGGTCAGTCAATTTCCAGTTGGCCTCCAGTCCCAACAACTTTTTCTGTTGCTGTCATCTATCTGCCAAACATTGCCAAATCCATAAGACATAGAACAAAGAACAAAGAACAAAGAACAAAGAAAATTACAGCACAGGAACAGGCCCTTCGGCCCTCCAAGCCTGCGCCGATCCAGATCCTCTATCTAAACCTGTCGTCTATTTTCCAAGGATCTGTATCCCTCTGCTCCCTGCCCATTCATGTATCTGTCTAGATACATCTTAAATGATGCTATTGTGCCCACCTCTACCACCTCCGCTGGCAACGCGTTCCAGGCACCCACCACCCTCTGCGTAAAGAACTTTCCACGCATATCTCCCTTAAACTTTTCCCCTCTCACCTTGAAATTGTGACCCCTAGTAATTGAGTCCCCCACTCTGGGAAAAAGCTACTTGCTATCCAAGAATCTATCCAAGAAGCTCCTATACATAGGAGCAGAAATTAGGCCCATCGAGTCTGCTCTGCCATTCAATCATGGCTGATAAAAGTCAGCAGGTTTAGCAATGAGCGCATGCCGATGGAAATGCAGGGATATGGTTGGGGGATGGATCTGGGTGGGATGCTCTTCACAAGGTCTGTGTGGACTTGATGGGCCGAATGGCCTGTTTTCAAACTGTGGGAATTCTGTAAGATGTTGTTATTGTCGTTTCCACCCATTTCACTGTCAGGTGAGGGACTTGTGTTGGTTTCGTTGACATCAGGGAAATCAGAGACAACAGGACAAAGGGGAGGCCATTCAGCCCATTTCACCATTCAATCCGATCATGGGCGGTCAGTAACCCTTTAAAACTGTACGGCGATAAACTGTCAATTTCCTCCAGACCAACAACCTTTTCTCTTCCTGTCATTCTGTTGCTGTTATCTATCTGCAGAACATTGCTAAATCAGCAGGTTGAGCAATGAGTACATGCCAATGGAATGAAATCTCTAGCCCCTCTGAGTGGGTGAGCTTGCTCTGAAGAGCGATGCCCAGGATATACCCAGCTCAGCAGGAATTGAAACTATTCAGGGTTTCTCATATGTGTCTTGGCCTGACCGCTGGAGAGCGGTACCAGGCTTGGCAGATTCTCAGCCCGATGGTCACAGCCAAGTAGTTCCACACTCTCTTCCCCAGCTTAGATACAACTCACCTTTACTGGCCCCATCTCCGCCTCTTCGACCTGTTTGTTTCCTCTCCTCTATCCATCTTCTATCCGCCTCCCACTCTCTCCCTATTTATTTCAGAACCACCTTCCCCTCCCCCTTTTCTGATGAAGGGTCTAGGCCCGAAACATCAGCCTCTCTGCTCCTATGATGCTGCTTGGCCTGCTGTGTTCATCCAGCCCTGCACCTTGTTGTCTTAGATACAACAGCGGTAGCTTTTCGCAATCCGTGTGTTAATTTCAGAATGAACTTACTGGCGATTGTGGAGGGGGGGATTGTATAAATTGCTACGGAGGGGGAATAGCCGAACCCCTCTGATATGTAAACCGAAACACAAGCCCCAATCTGCTATGACGAGATTAGAGATTCTCTTCCAGTAATTACCCCCCAGAAACACCCAGAAAACTCCCCTTTCCCCTTCATAATCTATTAAAAGAATGGTTTAAAGGAAGAAAATCCCTGATCTCCGCTTTACAAGTAACAAGAAACAATTTATTTAAGCCAACAATGAACAAATTAACTGAATTACTAACAAACCAAAAATTCCCCCTTAGACTACTACTTCCTAACTGGTCTAAATTTTACTAGAATATTGTTCAAATAAACACAAGTCTCACTTAATAAACCCAATTAATAACAAAACCGCAAATTAAAATGTAATCTTTCCACGTTTGCACAGACTGTCTCTTGGAATATTCTGTCTTCTCGGTGCTCTTCACAAATGCCTTTCTTCTGCTAATTCTACTGTAAGGGGTGTTTTTCTTTCTCTATAATTTCTTCAATGAGGACTTTGAGCTAAAATACTGCGGTAGCTTTGATTAATTAGATGGGTATTCCCTGAGAGCTGAATGGTGATAACTCTTGACAAGTGGTGGATGGCTCTCTCCAATTTTCCAAATGCCCTCATCTTATATATGTGTAATGACAAAATCTAATTCTTATAATATGATTGGTTTCAGGTTGTCGACACTATCAGATTAAAATTCTATTAGCTTTCTGTATCTAGGTACTTGGTTTAAATTAATTGGCCAAATTCAAACTTGTTGTCTTAGTAAAAATGCTGCTTGGCTGTTCTATACAAAATGTTTCCATTTGAGCACTCATTATGCATCTGTATTTGTAACCTTCCAAGCACAGACAAAGCACAAGCCCTAAAAGGGACCGCAGCACTCTTTTTTTCACAATCATTTTTACCAACACATTCTGACTTACTGCTTTCCAATTCATGAATACGCTACCCAACTTCGCAACAAATACTAGTGAAGGAAGCATTTGGCATGCTTGCCTTTATTGAGTCAGTGCATTGAGCAGAGGAGTTGGGAGATCATGTTGCAGCTGTACAGGACAGTGCTGAGGCCACTTTTGGAATACCGTGTGCAATTCCGGTCTCCCTGCTGTAGGAAGGATGTTATGAAACTAGAAAGCGTTCGGAAATGATTTACAAGGATGTCACCAGGGTTGGAGAGTTTGAACTATAGGGAGAAGCTGAATAGACTGGGGCTATTTTCCCTGGAGCATCGGAGGCTGAAGGGTGACCTTATACAGGTTTATAAAATCATGAGGGGCATGGATAGGGTAAATAAACAAGAGGGGAAAGATTTAAAAGGGACCTAAAGGGCAACATTTTCACACAGAGGGTGGTGTATGTATGGAATGAGCTGCCAGAGGAAGTGGTGGAGGCTGGTACAATTACAACATTTAAAAGGCATCTGGATGGGTACGTGAGTAGGAAGGGTTTAGAGGGATATGGGCCAAATGCTGGCAAATGGGACTAGATTGACATAGCGTATCTGGTCGGCATGGATGAGTTGGATGGAAGGGTCTGTTTCCGTGCGTTGCATCTCAGTGACTCTATGACTCTATCGACCCTCTCCATTGTCACATTGGCGATGCTGATAGGTGGCGAGATGGCATCATCCTGGATCAGGGGCATTTGTGACCATAACACATGCCAACGGTCAAACTGATCAGGGGAATGTATAATGCACCCACCATGCTACCTGCCTAGTGAGGTCCTTAACAGCCCCATTAAGTGGCAATTGAGGCCTGCAATCCATAAAACCTGGGCAATGGGCAGGTAGGCAAGGATGCTAATGGTGTTTATCCAACTCAGAAAATGGGAACAGTGGACTCTGTTGGATGATTGGCCACTGTCGTATTGAATAGCAGAGCAGGTTCAAATGCCTGAATGGCCTACTCCTGCTCCTGTTTTCTATGTTTCTATGTCAATGAAGCTGCTAATTTAAAAGGGTTGGAGGGAATCAAACCCTGCACACATTAACTCTGCAGCTTACCTGTGCCCACACACCATCCTGGATCTCCTTGCAGTGCCGGTAGTGGCCACCACTGGGTTTTGGCGCTGCTGAGACTGCTCAGTCACCAGATCACATTGGCCAGCAACTGTTGAGGGAAGGAGGTAGAAATCAGACATACCGCCATTTCCTAGACAACAAGGTGCAGGGCTGGATGAACACAGCAGGCCAAGCAGCATCATAGGAGCAGAGAGGCTGACGTTTCGGGCCTAGACCCTTCCTGATGCCCCTCTGTGTCTTATTGCTATTGGACATGCTTTTCTTCTCGGAGTGGGGAGAAAACAGTAAACGCTTGCTGTGGTTGGTTGGCTCGCCGAGCTGGTTCGTTCGTTTGCAGACGTTTCATTACCCTGCTGGGTAACATCATCAGTGCGGCCTCTGATGAAGCACCGTTGTGTTTTCCTGCCTGTTGTTCAAACTCTGGGGTTTGTTATCTCATTTCCGGTTTTCCTTCGCAGTGGTGTGTGTATATAGGGTCTAGTTATATGTTTTTGTTGATGGCCTTCTTGGTGGAGAACCAGGCATCTAGAAATTCCCGTGCTTGTCTCTGTTTGGCCTGTCCTTGGATCCTGGTTTTGACCCAATCAAACTGGTGGTTCTCCTTATCTGTGTGAAGGGAGACAAGTGAGTACTGGTCGTGTCTTTTTGTTGCTAGTTGGTGTTCATGTATTCTCACGTATATGAGTTTTAGTAGCAAGTGGGAAAACACAACGGCTCCTCATCGGAGGCTGCACTGATGATGTTACCCAGCAGGGTAATGAAACGCCTGCGCAACAACGAACCAGCTCGGCGAGCCCACCAACCACAACATCCACAACCTGAGCTACAAATCTACTCAAAAGTATGGGTAACTCTTGTCACGGTCCTGGTGGCAATAGAGTCCACTGCTAAATCAAACCTCATTATTCCATAAATGATCTCAAGTGATTTTTCTTTAGATATACCAACCACCAAAACACCCGTTTGACTAATTAGACAATTAATAAATGACAAGAAGGCCAAGCAGCATCATAGGAGCAGGAAGGATCCTCATGGAATCATAGGATTCTCCAGCATCTGCAGTTCCTACTGTCTCTGATACAATTTTAACCCCACTGCGAAGCCTCTTCTGAGGATGCCTAGCCTGAAGAAGTTACCCTCCTCCCTCTGGACAGCCTTCCTGCTCCTATGAGCTGTGTTCATCCAGCTCTACACCTTGTTATCTCAGATTCTCCAGCATCGGCAGTTCCTGCTATCTCTAATAAATTACAAGGTCTGCCCACCAGGGGCAGTGTAATTAAAACTGAAATAAAGGAAGGTGAAGAAGAGAGGGAGGCAACTAAATTAATACAGAATTCGATCGAATTGAATCATTTATTGTCACATCTATTCAATGTAAAATACTGTGAAAAGTGTGCACCGTCACCATGCATAGGCATCATTCTCATGAACTTAGAATAAAATTTAAAAAATCACTTAAAGAGAGCCCAACTTTTCCTTCTCCGCTGCTACAGTCCAGCTCCGACCTACACCATCCCACTCCACCCCACAGTCAGGGTCCCCACCCCAGCCTACACCATCCCACTCCACCCCACAGTCAGGGTCCCCACCCCGGCCTACACCATCCCAC
>NW_025975125.1:0-8106 GCF_021869965.1 Rhincodon typus
TGCTGTGTTCATCCAGCTCTATACAATAAAATAGCTCAACTGATAACCAAACTCTTTTTTTCACTCTACTCTTTATGGTGCTTGCATGCAAATTGGTTGTTGGTTGCCTGCAATGTAACACAGACTATGGGACAAAGTTAACATAATTGACATGGTTTAAGCACACTGGTTAGTGAATAGTGGGAAACCTGCATTGCTTCTGAAGGGCAAGCTTGACCAGATTAAATGTTTATCCAGCCAAGTCTTCCCCAATAGTCAGGATCCTGAGTGAATAGTGGCTACTGCAGGTACTGCACACAGTGAGAGACCGAGAATCACTGAGGGGCACAGACTACAAGGTGGATAAGGACAGGGTGACAGGGTTCCAGGGGAGCATGTAGGGAACTCAGAGGTAAGGTCAGGGGCATGGCTTTCAGCACCCATAACCCTGCTCCCCCAGGTACCCCAACCGGGCACTAGTTGAGTCGTGTAAGATGGACCTCTCCTCTTCTGGACGTTGAGGAAAGTTGTGGCACTCTCATATAAATCACGAGTCATCACCACATTTTGGTGGGCTCAGGGATAATTGGCTTAATAATGAGTCGAAATGTCAACTCGCCGTGAGCTTAATCGGGCTGAGAGGCTGATGAGTGGCCTCTTCCACAATTATGTGGATTAACTGCCATGACATGCCACTTTAAACTCCACTCTACACCTCTAAAATAATTAACCAACTGTGACATTCTTTGAGATTTGTCGTAGCTATGAAAGCTGCTATATAAATGCAAGCTCTTCTTCGTGCTATTCAAACTTGTATAATGTCCAATTGCCGATTACCTACATGGATTTCAAATAAAACTTGATCAGTCATGCAGTAGTCAGCAGAATTATTTTACTCTGTTAACAATTCAACTTTCACTATTTTATGATTGATTAAAGCTACATGTAAGGTAGGAATTGAGTGGTATACTAGGTTAACAAGATATTTAGTTGTTTCTGGGTTTCAAGCCGTTTATGACATTTGAATTACAGGCAATCTCAATTTAGTTGTAATTTGAAATGTGTACATTCCATAAAATTACAAATAATTGACACCTGCCTGTATTTCATTGGTTTTGAATTGCTTTGGGTAGGCCTAAGCTTGTGAGCCAGCAATCAAAATTTACCATTCTTTTCTGTTTCTTCTATTATATTGGAAATATATCTCAAATCAGTGGAGTTACTGTCTAAAGTAGAAACACACAACTGGGACAAATTGTGATGCACTTGCAAAGTTAGAATCGAAGGATTTGTTAGGACAGAGTAAAGGGAACATTACTGTTTACTTACCAAATAGAATAGAATCCCTACTGTGTGGAAACAGGCCTTTCGTCCCAACAAGTCCACACCAACCCTCAGAGCATCTCACCCAGACCCATTCCCCCAAAGCCCACCTAATCTGCACATCCCTGAACACTACGGGCAATTTAGCATGGCCAATCTGCCTAGCCTGCACATCTTTGGATTGTGGGAGGAAACCGGAGCACCCGGAGGAAACCCATGCAGACACGGGGAGAATGTGCAAACTCCACATAGACAGTCACCCAAGGGTCCCTGGCGCTGTGAGGCAGCAGTGTGAACCACTGAGCCACCGTGCGCTATCTTGGTGCCAAAGATATCCAAATTTCCAGGGCTGTCATCCATCACTTTTACAGAGGGCTCAAACAATTATACACAAAAAGAGGTAAAGATAAATACACACTACACTTTTAAATTGCATGAAGATAATGAAAGTAAAGAATGAGAAAAAGTCATTTGGCCCAAAAAAGCACATGTACTTGATATTTTCAGCCTTTGAATTCCAAAGTCCAAGTTAGTTTCCCACAATTTCTTTAGGTATATAAAGTTTCTTTAGGTATATAAAGGGCAAAAGAGAAGCAAAAGTGGACATTGGACTACTGGAAAATGACGGTGGAGAGATGGTAGTGAGGAACAAGGAAATGGCTGAGGAACTGAATAATTACTTCGTGTCAGTCTTCACGGTGGAAGACATGAGTAAAATCCCAAAAATTCAAAAGAGTCAGGGGGCAGAGCTGAGTATGGTGGCTATCACGAGAAAAAAAGTGCTAGTAAAACTGATTGGCCTGAAGGTGGATTAATCACCTGGACCAGATGGACTACACCCCAGAGTTCTAAAGGAGATAGCTGAAGAGATAGTGGAAGCGTTAGTGGTGATCTTTCAGGAATCGCTACAGTCAGGGAGGGTCCCAGAGGACTGGAAAATCGCTAATGTGACGCCCCTGTTTAAAAAGGGAGTAAGGCAAAAGATGGAAAATTACAGGCCGATTAGCCTAACCTCAGTCATGGGTAAGATCTGAGTCCATTGTAAAGGATGAGGTTTCTGAATATTTGGAAATGTATAGTAAAATAGGGCAAAATCAGCATGGTTTCATCAAGGGAAGGTCATGCCTGACAAATCTGCTAGAATTCTTTGAGGAAGTAATGAGCAGGGTAGACTAAGGAGAGCAAATGGATGTTATCTACCTGGACTTCAAGAAGGCCTTTGATAAGGTGCCGCACAGGAGGCTGCTGAGTAAGATAAGGGCCCATGGTGTTAGAAACAAGGTGCTAGCATGGATAGAAGATTGGCTGTCTGGCAGAAAGCAGACAGTGGGGATAAAGGGGTCTTTCTCAGGATGGCAGCCGGTGACAAGTGGCGTTACACAAGGGTCAGTGCTGGGACCACAACTTTTCACTTTATACATTAATGATCTAGATGAAGGAACTGAGGGCATTCTGGCCAAGTTTGCAGATGATACAAAGATAGGTGGAGGGACAGGTAGTACTGAGGAGGTGGTGAGGCTGCAGAAGGATTTGGACAGGTTAGGAGAATGGGCAAAGAAGTGGCAGATGGAGTACAATGTGGGAAAGTGTGAGGACATGCACTTTGGTAAGAAGAATAAAAGCATGGACTATTTTCTAAATGGGGAGAAAATTCAGAAGTCTGAAGTGCAAAGAGACTTGTGAGTTCTAGTCCAGGATTCTCTGAAGGTAAACTTACAGGTAGAGTCAGTAGTCAGGAAGGCAAATGAAATGTTGGCATTTATTTTAAGAGGACTTGAATATAAAAGCAGGGATGTACTGCTGAGGCTTTATAAGGCTCTGGTCAGGCCACATTTGGAGTATTTTGTGCAGTTTTGGGCCCCATATCTCAGGAAGGGTGTACTAGCCATGCAGTGGGTTCAGAGGAGATTCACAAGAATGGTCCCAGGAATAGAAAGCTTAACATATGAGGAACATTTGAGGACTCTGGATCTATACTCATTGGAGTTTAGACGCATGAGGGGGGATCTAATTGAAACTTTCAGAATACTGAATGGTCTGGACAAAATGGATGTTGGGAAGACGCTTCCATTGGTAGGAGAGTCTACCACCCGAGGGCACAGCCTTAGAGTAAAGGGAAGGCCTTTTAGAACGGAGATAAGGAGAAACTTCTTCAGCCAGAGAGTAGTGAATTTATGGAATTCACTGCCACAGAAGGCTGTGGAGGCCAGGTCATTGAGTACATTTAAGATTGAGATAGATAGGTTCTTGATTATCAAGGGGATCCAGGATTACGGGGAGAAAGCAGGAGAATGGGGTTGAGGAACTTATCAGCCATGATTGAATGGCGGAGCAGACTCGATGGGCCGAATGGTCTAATTTCTGCTCCTATGTCTTGTGGTCTTATGGTCTTAATGTTACCTAATGGACTATTCTGAACATTTACTATCTTTTAAATGAAGACATTCCCTCTAATATCTTAGAATGATTTCCTTTTCACTAGTTTGTCCTCAGGTCCTCTGATATTATCCTACCTTATTGCAAAGTAGGATTGAATTTATCAAAGGCCATTTATTATTTATGTTATTGTTCACATAACTCTGTCAGCATCCATTAATCAATTTTAAGTTGTGGCAATTTTTTATGCCTTCCTCATAGCTCAAGGTACCTCAGTTGGAAAGATTCTTGTCGCTTTCTCTGCAATACCTCAAAGCATTTATCAGCATGCTGTACTAAGTAGTTATTAGGCGCCAGTCAGAAATAAAGAACATGTGAACACATTTTTTAACTGCAAGGCAACAGGGAGATTTTATTCCATAGCTGTGCACTCTGTAAAAGTCTAGATTTTGCCAAATTCCTAAATGGTGTCCAAACATCAGCATTAAGCTCGTAATTTACATGCTCAGTATGTCTCACATTTGTGTTAGTCCGTGCAGTCAGCAATTATTATTTTTTGACATACATTGTAATAGATTGTTACAAAGAAGAAGGTGAAAATGAATGGTTATGTGCTTACAGTAATAGTGGGAAAGGTCCTCCAATTGATGTATTCCCAAAGTAATTTTTTGGACCAATCTTATATAAATACAGGATCTGAAACAAAAATAATAGTTACATTATACAGTATACATGTTTTTGAACTACTGGACAAGTTCCTACTTTAGGGTTGTAACTGAGTTAGATAATGCTTCTCAACTTACCTCACTGATGAGTATTACCAATGCTCCTACGATAGTTATTAGCTCACCCAGGAGTCTCAAGTAGTCTTCCTTTGTTTGATAAGATTCCTAAAAATGTTTACTTTGTTAAATAAATTATTGCAGTTTATGTAAATAATTATTCTTAATAGTATGATATACAATATCAATGAACAACTACTGGACATGACAAACAGGCTCTATAAAAACTGAGTGAAAATATCCATTAGGAATAACAACACACTTGTGTATATAAATTGCCACTTATTGACCAATCGTTCATTGGTAAATTAGCAATGGAGCTACAGTGCTGTGGCTTTATGTAAAAGTATTGTATAAGAATGCTTTTTAGAAATACAATCAATCAATGTAGTGAACATAATATTTAACTACTTAGCTCTTGCACCTTTATGTGACACTGTTAAGACTTCTCTAGAGAAAACTGAGCTAATCTGGAGGTAATTTGACTTTTCTTGCCCTCACAACATTAGGCACATCCCCTCCCATTTTCTTACTTCAGTCTCATGACTCTTTCAGAAATAATTGAACTATTTAATGCAAAAATTGATTTGGCATCAATCACTACCTGTGAGAAGACAGTTCTATTTGTTTGAATCTTTGCTTGTATCAGGGTTTTCATCCTGTTAAACCTGCATTTCCCTTTTCCCAGAGTTATTATGTTCTACTTAAGAGACATAGGATTGCATTTACTATTTGGAAATTGGGACATCCAGAGCTTCATTGCAAAATGTACAACTCAAAATTAATTTTCTTCAGAGTTTTAATCTGCTCATTCAAATTTAAAGACTTATATACTTACATGCTGGATACACTTGTTTCCACAACTGCATTGAAAAATTTCATGCATACTTCAGTTCTGCTTTAAATTGCATCTGCCTCTTGTCAGTTAACTCAGTCTATTTATGTCTGTACTTTCTTTGCTTCATTCCAGCAGCTTTAATTACTCTCAATTTAGTATTAACAGTAGATAATAATCTTAATCTCTTTGCATTTATGTTAGCACCATCTACATATTGTGTAATATTTGGTAGTTGTACTGTTCCATACAATATGAAAACAGAATGATCGAACAGCGAAGATAAAAAGAGACTTATTAACCAAAGAGAAAGAATAGACATTTAGCCAATAGAGAAGAAAATTAGCTTAATGTTTGACTGTCGCATTGTTTACAATATAACCTTCATGCATAGATAAGCTTTTACACTCAATTTTGTTTTTATTTTATCTTACCTGGATGACCATTGGTTTGATTTTGGGTCATATTTGTTTATTAGCACCGACATCCTATCATTAATTCATAATGCAACACTTTTAATAACTCTGACTTTCACGATCTTATAAAACTATGTGAATGCATCACAGGATAATTGAACATTGTATTCCACCAATCTACTTTTTCAGTTAACTACTTCTACGTACAACTCTTAGCGTCTATTATCGAATTCAAATGATTTGCTTTAAGTTAAATTCATTATGTGATAATTCTCCTTATCTGATCTTAAAATCCATTGGGAATTGTGTAAAACATGAATATATCTAGCTGAAAATGGAATGTCTCATTCAGACGTTTTCAAACTAGATATGGACATTTCCACAATTTGCAGTTAATACAGTAACCATTCAAGTCTTCTATATAGCATAAAAGTGATTTATTACTGTATTTGATACTTAAACTTTGAAATACTTTCTTCACAATTATAGCACTGAAATTTTAGTACTGTATTATACTTACTGCTAGAGTCTTTTGTGTTTTAACTATGTAGTCACCAAATTGGCCAGGTGGAACTGGCTTCAGGGGCCGGTACAAGCTTGAGATGGTGAATATTGTGATGTACATACTATAGGAAAACATCCACATTAAAAAATATTTGTATGCAAATGAAATCCACTTCTGATGCAATAATTCCTTCACTGGTTTAGCATCAATGAGTTTATGAACCTACAAAGAAAACAACTTAATTCCCATCTCATAATTTCTACACAGAATACAAAAATATAAAATTTCAGAAGGCACCAAAAGCCTATCATGATCATTCATAAATGATAGTTTACATTAAAGATAGTGTAACAGACCAAGGTAGCCATTTGGACTGCCATTGCTTGTCAATTGTGCAGTCAGGTTCACTTACAGATTAAATCCTACAACATAACTGGCAGTGCAGAACCTTACAGAAAAAACATGTAGAATGTATGTTCCATCAATTTTCTTGTCACTAATGCTGATGAAAGGAACTTGAGATCTCTGCTGCCTTCATTATAACAGCTAAAATGTTTATGTATTTTTCACACAAATATTTAGTTCCCGAAGATTACAGTAGTGAAAACATTGAGTTTTCCTGTCAGTGACATAACTTAAAGTCATGATTCGTGACAAAAGCAATTAAATGATAAGTGTGTAATCAACATAATTGGAGATTTAATCATATTTTTCATCTGCTATGGCACATTCTTGGACTTCATTTTGAATTTATTATGTACTTTTCTTTCAGGATAAATATTATAAGGAAAATGAATTTTTCATTATCAGCATTGGATTGAGTTGAATGCATCTCAACTCATTCTAGAGGTGACTTTTTCTTTTCATTCTCTTAAAAAGTTCCCAGAGCACAAAGAACCAGAAGCAAAACCACTTCTGAACTGTCACAAGTCATTATGTATCAAGAAACTAACTTAACTTTCTAAGTCAATAAATTCAATGACGTTGGAAAACAGGCGGGGAATTGTCATGTGTGATTAACATGTGCCCAATGCTTCCCATGCAGCAAGTACTATCTGCCCACGAACATGGGTGTAATATACAGGCAGTTCCAAACATTCTCTTGACTGACTCCAAACCTCAGCAGGGGATGCAAATTTGCGTGGGGCTAACATAAATTCATGGTAGCAGCATTACTTAATGCCAGTTTGCACCCCCTAAAGGGAAGGTGGCATGGTGGCTCAGTGGTTAGCACTGCTGCCTCACGGTGCCAGGGACCCAGGTTCAATACCACCTTTGGGCGACTGTCTGTGTGGAGTTTGCATATTCTCCCCGTGTTCTGTGTCGGTTTCCTCCCACAGTCCAAAGATGTGCAGGCTAGATGGATTGGCCATGCTAAATTGCCTGCAGTGTTCAAGGATGTATAGATGCGGTGGATTATAGGGGGATGGGTCTGGGTGGGATGCTTTGAGGGTCGGTGTGGACTTGTTGGGCCGAAGGGCCTGTTTCCACACTGTAGGGATTCTATGAAGATGAATTTGAATGGGCCAGATATTAAAAGCAGTTATTGCATAATTGTGTTTAATCTGGGAAAGACATGAGTGGGACAACATAGGAGAAAGTATACCCTAACTTAACTGACACAGCACTAAAAACGTTGGCACGGGGGTGGTTGGGAGGGACAGAGAGGTCCTTAATTCACTGTGGGTCAGCATGCCCTTTAAAAAAAGACACTGTGAAGTTGGTGGGAGAAAATAACAAATGTGGTCAATACCAGCAGTTTACCTTCAAGCATCTGAATGCAGTATCGTAAAATACTTAATAAATTCATAGTAATGAATATAGTAATTCATAGTAAAATCAGGACACACTGAAATATTTGTTGCATTGTCAGGCCTCATTGTCAAGGAA
>NW_025975126.1:0-8105 GCF_021869965.1 Rhincodon typus
AAGTTGCTGGAAAAGCTCAGCAGGTCTGGCAGCATCTGTGAAGAAAAATCAGGGTTAACATTTTGGATCTGGTTCTGAGGAAGGGTCACCAGACCCAAAACGTTAACTCTGATTTTGCTCCACAGATGCTGCCAGACCTGCTGAGCTTTTCCAGCAACTTCTGTTTTTGTGCAGGAAATAGTGTTGAGGTAGATGATCAGTTATGATGTATCTGACCGACACAGCAGGATCAAAGGCCCGAATGGCCTCCTTCCACCTCTGGTCCCTGTGAAATGGAGGGCTAGGAAGATCTGGACAAACTAAACGTTCCTTAATATCTGCTTATAGAACTCGGCGTACAAGTGTGATAACATTCCCATGAACGTTCTTGAGAAGTTTTTAACTAAGTTAAAGTTCATATATAAATGCAAGATGGCGGCAAAATGGGACTCTCCAGCCAGAGCTTGTCCATTTCTGCTCTTTTTTCTCCCCCTCTCTTTTGTGTTATTTTCTCCTTCTTTTGTCTTGGTGATGTCCCGTCAGTGTGGCATCCTACCAATTTAGCATGATATGGCCCCAGCGTGGACTTCCAGCCTCAAGTGGTCTGGAGGCTACGTGCCAGTGTGGACTGGGTTGGAAGGACTGTTATTCTGAACTTTTGTTTCTTTATTTTTCTAATTTATTCCTATCATCTGTAACGCTGGACTTTTATTTATATATTTTTATTTTTTGTTCCCTAAGAATTTCTACTTAAGAACCTGTACCTAGGTACCTTTCTACCTAAGATGGTGCCGTAAATAGTGACTGTAAACTTTTCAGTGTACTCATTTCAGTACATGTGACAATAAAGGTAATTCCAATTCTAAGTTGCTGCTGATAACCACACAGGGGAAAAGATGGGCATCCAGGAGGCTTTCAAAAAGGGTTTCAACACAGAGTCCCAGTGAATGGAGGGCAGGATGGAAAGCCGTGTGTGTGTGTGTACGTGCGTGCACGTGTGCATCAGCTGATGGCAGCAGGAGCATAGATACAGAGGCAGGAAGACAACACAGTGCACAGTCACACCCCTAAACAAAGCTGCTACTACCTGTTGCTGCTTGCTGCGCCCTTTCTCTGCCGCCTCGCGATCCTCCTGCAACTGCCTCATGGCTTCTGATTTCTCTGAATCGTGTTTCTTCCAACCATCCACCACCTTCACCAGTGTCTGTCCATGGAGGGGAAAAGAGAAAAGTGCAAAAACAAAATCCACAGGAACAAATTCATTTCTCCATCAACAAAGAGATAAACAGTTTTAAGAATCCTTTCTTTTCTCCCACCAGAATATTAAACCAGCCCCATTGGATCCTCCTAAGAGGCATAGAGTCATACAATACGGAAACAGACCCTTCGGTCCAACCAGTCTGTGCTGACCATAATCCCAAACTAAATTTTCCCACCTGCCTGCTCCTGGCCCATATCCCTCCAAACCTTTACTATTCATGTACTTATCCAAATGTCTTTTACACATTGGAACCGTAACCACATCCACCACTTCCTCTGGAAGTTCATTTCACACATGAACCACGCTCTGTAAAAAAATTGCCCCTCATGTCTTTTTGAGTAAAAACTGAAAGAAATCCAGATGTTGTAAATCAGAAACAAAAATAGAGATTGCTGGAAAGCTCAGCAGGTCTGGCAGCATCTGTGGAATGAAATCAGAGTCAATATTTCGTGTCAAGTGACCCTTCCTCAGAACTGGGTCCCTAAGTTCTGAGGAAGGGTCACTCGATCCGAAACGTTAACTCTGATTTCTCTCCACAGGCGCTGCCAGACCTGCTGAGCTTTTCCAGCAATCACTATTTTTGTTTCTGATTTACAACATCTGGAGTTCTTTCGGTTTTTATTCTGTCTTTTTTAAAATCTTCCTCCTCACCCAGTGTCATTCCACTGCCATCTTCCCGAAACACTGCACCTTCTTCCTTTTCAGATAACAATCCAATTGTGTTTTAAATTACTCAGTTGGACCTACCTCCAACACATTTTCAAACAGTGTGTTCCAGATCCTGACCACTCGTTGCTTGAAAACACAAGTTTGTGTCTCTCTGATGCTTCTTTTGCCAATAATCTCAAATCTGTGCCTTTTCATTCTTGAGCCTTCTGCCAGTGGGGACAGTTTCTCCCCGTCCAACCCGTGCACAGCTCTATGATTTTGAATACCTCAAACAACTCTCCTCTCAAACCTTATCTTCTTCAAGGGAAACTGTCCCAACTCCTCCAATCTGTTCACGTCACTGAAGTCTTTTCATAGAAAAGAATCTCTATAGTGTGGAAGTCGGCCATTCAGCCCATCGAGTCCACACTGACCCTCTGAAGAGCATCCCACCCAGACCTGCGCCCCCTACCCCTATCCCTGCATTTCCCATGACTAATCTACCTAGCCCTTTATCCCTGGAACCATTCTCGTGAATCTTTTCTGCACCCTCTCTGACGCCTTTACATCCAATCCTTCATTAGATGACTGTCTCTTGTGCCCTGTGGTACTGCCCACTTCAGCTATCCCTAGTAGTTACAGAGAGGCTGAACTTCAAAACTGATCACCCTTATACCTTATCCAGCTGCTCAATCATAATGTCCTTCTTCCGATCAGCTGACACTGCCACGGCCAATTGTTGCTGGAGCTCCAGGATCTTGTTCTGCAGACTCTGAATCTGTTTCTCGCAGTGCTGTGATTGGACGAAGCAAGAAAACAGAGACAACCAATCAGAGTTTCAAAGGTGAACAATTAATCCCTGTACAATTCTAAGTGTTAGACTGAAGAGTCCAGAGGATAGACTGAACAAATCAGGCCTACAAAAACAGGGGCTTCAGATAAGAAAGATTTTTTTTTGAAGAAATCGGTATTCATATAATTAACGCATGAATTTCTTTCCGTAGTATTTTTTTGAATCAGTTGGAGGAATAAGGTTGGAGGGTCTTGTGGCAGAATAGGCAACCTCCATACCTCTGAGCTGGAAGCTCCTGATACAAGTCCAACCTGATGGCTAAGGAAGGTGAGTTCAAAGTGCAGGCAAACAGGTTGATTATCAACTTGCAAATCCTTCCAACACATCCATGCAAGGTGCAGAGAGCAGGACGGATTCCCTGTCAACCATGCTTGACGTGGAGTGCCCCCTCCTCATGCTACAACCTCTGCATTCATGCCAGCAACATATTCCAGAAAAAAAAATCAGCCACACAAAGCAGACATAAGCATGTGCTTTGCCTGTCTCAAGTCCCTGAATGCATGGTTTTCAAAGTCTAAGAAGGATAAGGAAGGGGCTAAACATTGGCCAGGATATCAGAGTGACTACCCATCCTTCCTGAGGTGTCACAAAGTCAGATTCATGCAGCTGATTCCTGAGTGGAAAGGGGTTTGTCTTACGAGGCAAGGTTCAGCAGGTTTTTCCTATATTCAATGGACTTTAAGAATAATCGAAGGTGATCTTTTTGAAGCAAATAGATTTCTGAGGAGGCTCGTCATGGTAGATGCAAAGGTAATGTTTCTCCTCATCATCTTTGGCAGGGGTGAGGGGAAAGAGGCAGGAAAGTGGGATTAAGGTCACATCAAATCAGTCAAAGAATGGCAGAGAAAGCTTGAGATGATAGGTCTAATCCTTTTTCTTAAAAAGAATGCCAGCCTTCAAAGAGGAGACAAAAATTTGTTAAGAGACAGATGTATTAAGATGCCTAATTTTGTCTTTTATCTTCGTAAGGTATCCAGATCCTTTCTGGAGACGTAGATATTTTTTAAAAACTGTCACTTCAGCAAGACTGGATGGAATTTATTTACCCAAAAGCACCCTTGTCGTGATCAACCTTCTAGAGATGTCCTAGTGAGAAAGAAGGATTCTAGGAAGGGGATAAGCTAACCATGATTAAGCAGGGAGGGTAAGGACAGCATCAAACTGAAAGAAAAGAAACATACAATATGTCAAAGATTAGCAGTAAGCCAGAGGAGTGGGCAAGTTATAAAGCCAACAAAAAATGACCCAGAAAATGATAACAATGGAGAAAATAAACTTGAGGGTAACCTTCCAAGTAGTATCAAGATGAACAGAAAGAACTTCTTTAAATATATAAAAGTGGAAGGCCAAAGTGAACATTGCCCCTTTGGAGAATGAGTCTGGAGAAGTAATAATGGGAAACCATAAAATGGCAGAGAATTTGAATTAATGCTTTGCATTGGCATTAGTAAAAGACACTATGAGTGTTCCAAAATTCCTAAATAATAAAGGGGCAAAAAGGACAAAGAAAATAAATTCTATAACCATCAGTAGAAAAAGTACAAGGGAAACTGATGGGACTAAGACCAACAAGTTCGCTGGACCTGATAGAATGCATCCTAGGATCTTAAAAGAATTTTATATAAGCTTTATTCTGATATGACCTCTCATGAGTATGGTGAAAAGTTTACAAGTTACCACTTACGATGCCATCTTAGGTACCATGGTACCTGGGTACAGATTCTTAAGTACACATTCTGAGGGAAAAAAGATCAGAAACATAAAGAAATGAAATAAGTAGCCAATAATCTTCCAAGAATCCTTAAATTCTGAAAAAGTGCAAGAGGACTACAAAACTACGAATGTAACATAAAAGGGAAGGGGACAAAAGAAAACCAGATAACTGCAGGTCAGTTAGCTTAACATTGGTTATTGAGAAAATGATGAAAAAACCAAAACTTCTGTGATTAGCGGGAATATACAGGAATAAGTTTCTGCAAGACAGATACAAGGAGTAAAAGATAAAGTGTTTGCAAGGAATTAATGGATTGCATCTTCTTAAACCTCCAGAAGTTAAGTCTTGAATCCTCTTTAAGCATCGCGAGACAGCAAGGACACATAACCCATCTGAATGCCTTGATGAGATTCCAAGTTGTAATTTGTTCCCGGTATCTATTATTCTATATATAAACCATCCCATACCCCTCAATTAATTTCCAGTCTGTAGCTCACTCCCAGGCATTTGTAATTCTGTATGTAAACCATCCTGTACCACTTGATTAGTTTCCAGTCTATAACTCACCCCCAGGTATTGATTATTCAATATATAAACCATTCCATATCAATTAGATTCCAGGCTGTAATTCACTCCTGGGTATGTTATTTTATATAAAAACCTTTCCATAATCCTTGATTAGATTCCAGTCTGTAACTCATCCCGGCTATTTCTTTTGCTATGTATAAATCCACGATCCCCCCGATTAAATTCCAGTCTACGACACGTTCCTGGGTATGTATTATTTTATAATAACGTGGTATATTTATATATAAACCCATGAACCCCTCGATTAAATTGCAGTTTGTAACTCATTCCTGGGATCTGTTGTTCTATGTATAAATCCCTGAACACTCAATTAGATTCCAGTCTGTGACTCACACCTGGGGAGTTTGTTATTTATATGTGACACGTCAGAAAAAGGTCAGATATCACACTGGTTTGATGAAGCAGCACAAATCAAACATAACTGATTTTGTATCAGTTTTTGTGCAGTTACACACTCCCACACCGCGCTATCCTGAGGAAGTAAAGTTTAAGATTTACTCAGTTAAAGATGAAATAAGAAATCAAAACTTAGAAGGTTGGTAAAACCTGGGAAGTACTGCCACAGCTGCATGTGTGTCTGAAGTGAGGTAACCTCCCTGTGACTCTCAGACTAAGGCTACGAGAAATCCTCGGGATCACCAGAGGCGAGGTAACAGAAGATGACCCCAACAAGCTGCTTTCGGATTGACAGCAAGTACGAAGGAGACAGGATCGGCGCCTGCTAAGGGAATTAGAGGGCAGTTTGGCTTTTTAAGTGCTACCAGCTGACAAGTGAGGGAGTCAGAGCCCCAAGCTGCTTAATGCCCACGTGAACTCCTTCTGGGCAGTTCATGATTACCCAGCAAGGTCAAGAGAGCAGAGAGACACCGTGGACACGTGTAAACATCCTCCATTCCACACTGGCTAGGAACTTGTCAGAGTGACAGCACTATACTTGTCAGAGCTTGAACCTGTGGCTGACAGAGACCGGCCAAGGACATAGCCTTCGCAATTTTCTTGGAATGCAGAGATTTTCAAATGCCTGCTCCACTCCCTGATTTTAAATACCCCCTTGGATGACTTGTACAGCCTGGCTCTTTGCAGCACAATCACCCAAGCAGTCCCAGAGGCTCTATGATTAAATACACCACCTGGTGTCGTACAAAGTCAGCTCTCAGTTTGATTCCCAGGGCTTTTTGCGGACTTGAGAGAAAAACAAAATCGATCTCAGCCCCCAGACTATCATTACATGCACAAGGGGTCCTCAAAACGACAGTAGATATCTTACTGGCACATTGCTGACTTTAAATCCTCCACCTCTAGCAGCCATGCCATCAGCTGCCTCATCATAATCTCACTAAAGATGGTCCTTAAAACCAACATTTTCAGTCAAGCTTTTGCTAATCAATCCTAATATTCCACACAGCTCAGTGTCATGTGCTACTTGCTGATACTTGGGACATTTCACTCCTTAAAGCAAGGCACTGTAGAGATGCACATGGTTGTGATCAGGAATTAGGAGGGATTCTGATGGTGAGTTTCAAAGGAGGTTTTCGAAAAAGCTGTTTAGCAGCAAAAGAGCTGTTGCTTTCTTTCATAGACTCATACAGCACAGAAACAGACCCTTCAGTCCAACCAGTCCATGGTGAACATAATTCCAAACTAAACTAGTCCCACCTTCCTGCTCCTGGCTCATATCCCTCCAAACATTTCTTATTCATGTAGTCATCCAAATGTCTTTTAAACGTTGTAACTGTACCCCCATCCACCACTTCCTCTGGAAGTTCATTCCACACACGAACTGCTCTCCGTGTAAAAAAATTGCTTCTCCTTTCTCGTCTCACCTTAAAAATACGCCCCCTATTCTTGAAATCCCCCATCCAGGGAAAAGACATCTGCCATTCACCTTATCTATACCCCTCGTGATTTTATAAACCCCTAAAAGGTCACCCCTCACCTCCTACGCTCCAGTGCAAGAAGTCCCAGCCTATCCAGCCTCTCCCTATAACTCAAACCTTCCATTCCTAGCAACATCCTGGTAAATCTCTTCTCAACCCTCGCCAGCTTAATAATATCCTTTCTATAACAGGGCGATCAAAACTAGACACTGTACTCCAGAAAAGGCCTCACCAACCTCAACATGTCCCAACTCCTATTCTCAAAGGTCTGAACAACGAAGGCAAGCGTGCTAAATGCTCTCTTAACCAAACCCTGTCTTATATGAGATACAAACTTCAAAAAATTGTGTATCTGAAACCCTAGGTCTCTCTGTACTACAACATTACCCAGGATGTGGGCATCGCAGGCAAGGCTGTCACCCATCCCAAATTTCCCGTAATCCGATTGTTTTGCTGGAATCATTTCTGAGGGGAATTAAGAGTCAATCACTTTGCTGTAGGTCTAGAGTCACACATAGGCCAGTCTGGGTAAGGATGGCAGATTTCATATCCGAAAGGGCATTGGTGCAAAAGGGCTTTTACAATAGTTACTTTGCTCACCATCACTGCGACCAGCTTTCAAAACCAGATTTATTTAAATTTAAATTCCACCAGCTGCCGTGGGTGGGATTTGAACCTGTGTTGTGGCTGTACAGACCATTGGTTAGGCCACCTTTGGAGTACTGCATTCAATTCTGCTCTCCCTGCTATAGGAAAGGTATTGTTAAACTCGAAAGGGTTCAGAAAAGATTCACAAGGATATTGTCAGGATTGGAGGGTTTGAGCTACAGCGAGAAACTGAAGAGGCTAGGGTTATTTTCCCTGGAGTGTCAGAGGTTGAGGGCTGACATTATAAAGGTTTATAAGATCATGAGGGGCATGGATAGGGTGAATAGTCAGAGTCTTTTTCCCAAGTTAGAGGAGCCCAAAACTAGAGGATTTGGTTTAAGGTGAGAGGGGAAAGATTTAAAAGGGACCTGAGGGGTGACTTTTTCAGGCAGAGGATGGTGCGTGTATGGAATAAGCTGCCAGAGGAAGTGGTGGAGGCTGGTACAATTACAACATTTGGATGGGTACATGAATAGGAAAGGTATAGAGGGATATGGGTCAAATGCTGGCAAATGGGACTAGATTAATTTAGGATAT
>NW_025975127.1:0-8104 GCF_021869965.1 Rhincodon typus
GACCCCGCTCTGTGCAGCACTCTCTCAGTGCTGACCCTCTTCAGTGCAAACCCACTCAGTGCTTGAACCCCCTCAGTGCTGGCCCCGTCTCTGTGCTGGCTACTCCTCAGTGCTGGCGCCGCCTCAGTGAAGCACTCCTTCAGTGCAGCACTCCCTCAGTGCTAACCTCCCTTCAGTGCTGGCCATCCTCAGTGCAGCACTCCCTCAGTGCTGACCCGCTTCAGTTCTGACCCCACTCAGTGCAGCACTCCCTCCGGGCTGACCCCGTCAGTGCTGCCTTCCTTTCAGTGCTGGCCGCCCTCAGTGCTGACCCCACTCAGTGCTGACCCCCATCAGTGCAGATTGCTCTCAGTGCAACACTGCCTCATTGCTGACCCCCCTCAGTGCTAACCATCCTCAGTGCACCACTTCCTCAATACTGAACCATTCAGTACGCCACTTCCTCAATACTGACCCTCGGACATTCTCACAGCACTGACCCTCCAACAGTGCAGTAAACCCGCACACTGACACACCTCAGTGAAGCACTCCCATAGTGCTGACACCCCTCATTACAGCAGCCCCTCAGTGCTGACAACCCACAGTGCAGCACTCCCTCAGTGTTGACACGCCTCCGTGGCAGCACTCCCTCAGTACTTACCCCATCAGTGCTGACATTCCTTCAGTGCTAGCCGCCCTCAGTGCTGCACTCCCTCAGTGCTGACCCGCTTCAGTGCTGATCCTCCTCAGTGCAGCACTCCCTCAGTGCAGCACTCCCTCAGTGCTGACCCCACTCAATGCTGACCCCACCTCAGTGATGATCCCCTTCAGTGCAGCATACCAACAGTGCAGCATTCCCTCAGTTCTGACACCCCTCAGTTCTGACACCCCTCAAGGCTGACAACCCTCAGTGCAGCACACCCTCAGTGCTAAATCCCCTCACTGAAGCACTCCCTCAGTGCTGACACCCTCAGTGCAGCACTCCCTCAGTGCTGACACCCTCAGTGCTGCACTGAGTGGGGTCAGCAATGAGACAGTGCTGCAGTGACAGGAGTTAGCACTGAGGGAGTGCTGCACTGATGGAGTGCTGCACTGAGGGAGTGCTTCACTGAGGGGGTGCCAGCTCTGAGGCGGTGCCAGCACTGAGGAGGTGCCAGCACTGAGGGGGGTCAGCACTGAGTGGGGTCAGCACTGAGGGTGTTAGCACTGAAGAGGGTCAGCACTCAGGGAGTGCTTCACAGAGCGGGGTCAGCAATGAGGGAATGCTGCATTGAGAGAGTGCTGCACTTGGGGGCGGGGGGGAAGATCTGAGAGGTAGTCAGCCCTGAGGGCTGGTGTCAGCACTGAGGGAGGGCTTCACTGAGGGTTGTTCAGCCCTGTGTGTGTATTACACTGTTGGTGTCTTGGTGCTGTGAGACTCTCCGAGGGTTAGCATTGAGGAAGTGGGACACTGAGAGGGGTCAGCGCTGATGAAGTACTGCACAGAGTGGGGTCATCACTAAGGGAGTTCTGCACTGGTGGAGTGCTCCACTGAGGGAGTGCAGCACAGAGGGGGCAACAGCACTTAGTGGGCGACAGCACTGAAGGAGTGCTCCACTGAGAGGGGTTCAGCACCACGGGAGTGCAGCACTGAGGTCAGGCGTCAGAACTGAGGGAGTGCTGCAGTGTGGGGCGTGAGCACTGTGGTAGTGCTGCACTGAGGGATGTCAGCATTGAGAGGGGTCAGCACTGAAGGGAGGTCAGCACTGACGGGGTCAGTACTGAGGGAATTCTGCACTGAGGGAGTGCTGCTCCGTGGGGTCATCACTGAAGGAATGTTTCACTGATGGGTGTCAGTTGTGAGGGTCTGTGGGAGGGTTAGTGCTGTGAGACTGTCTGAGGAATGTCAGCACTGGGAATGCAGCACTGAGGGGAGTCAGCACTGAGGGAGTGCTGTACAGAGTGGTTCAGCACTGACGGAGTGCTGCTCTGAGCGGGGTCAGCACTGAAGGGAGTCAGCACTGAAGCGCTTCAGCGGTGGGGGAGTACTGCACTGAGGGCGACCAGCACTGAAGGGACGTCAGCACTGACGGTTACAGTACCGTGGGGCTGCTGCACTGAGCGGGGTAAGCATTGAGGGAGTGCTTCACTGAGGAGTGCCAACACTGAGGGAGTGCTGCACTGAGGGGTTCAGAATTGAGGTGGTGTTGCACGGATTGGGGTCAGCAGATTTAGATGTTCAATATTAGTGTGTCCTGCACTGTGAAACGGTCAATATGAAGGCAGCACTGCAATATCACAGAGGCAATGATGAGTGTATCGGCCCTTCAACAGTGCAGCACTCCCTCAATGATGACACTCTAACAACGCAGAATTCCCGCAGTACTGGCTCTGCAACAGTTAAGCACTCAATCATCACTGACCCTCTGTAAGTGCAGCACACTCCTAATATTGACTCTGTGACAGTGCAGCACTCCCTTAATATTGGTCTTCCAACAGAGTGGCACTTCCTTGATGAAGACACTCTGACAATGCAGTTTTCCCTCACTGCTGATCTTCTGACAGTGCAGCATTCTGTCATCATTGACTCCTTGATAGTGCAGCAACATGCTTCTTATTGACCCTCCGACAGTGCAGCACTCCCTCTGTTCTGACTCTACAACATTAATATTGATCCCCTGACGGGCGGTTCTCTTTCAGTACTCACCCCCGCAAAGGGAAGCTCTCCCTCACCTTTAACCCTCTGACAGTGCAGCACTCCCGTAATATTAACCCACTGCCAGTTTGACACTCCCTTACAATTGAACTACTGACAGTGCAGAACTCCAACAAAATGATCCTTTGAGTGTCGCGCACACTCAATATTGGCCCTCCAACAGTGTAACACTCCCTCTGTGCTGACCGTCTGACATTGATACGCTGATAGTGTAGCAATCCCGTAATATTGACCCACTGACACAGCAGAACTCCCTCAATATTGGCCTTCTGACAGTACTGCACTGATCCTTCGGCAGTGCAACGTTCCCTTGATATCAATCTTCTGACATTATAGCACTCCCTCAGTACTAACTCTCTGAATGTGCAGCACTCTCTCAGCACTGATTCTGTGATATTTCAGCACTCCCACATCATTAACCGTCTGACAGTGCAAATCTCCCTTTATATCAACCCTCCAACAGTGCAGTATTTCCTTAATATTGGACCTCTGATTATGTGATACTCCCTCAGTGTGAAACCCTGACAATGCAGCACTCCCTCAGAAATAACTTTCTTCTTCTCTACTAAATCTCTGGAAATGTAACATTCTCTCATTGCTGACCCTTTACAGTGCTGCACTGCCTCAGTACTCACTCACCAAAAGTGCAGCACTCCATTAAAAGTGACCCTCTGACAGCGTGGCACTCCCCAAATATTGGTCCACTGACAGTGCGGCACTCCCTTAACACTGACCTGCTCGCTGTGCAGCACTGCCCTAATATCAAACCTCCAGCTCTGTCAGTGGGTCTGTCCTAAGCAAGTACCCCATTGTCAGCATGTCAATTCTGAGGCAGTGCCTATATTAGTGGGTGAATACTGAGGTAGTGCCGAAGTGGGTCAGAATTAAGGAAGTGCCTCACATTTAGAGGATCATGACTTAGGGAAAGTCTTATAGCCAGTGGGTCAGTTCTGAGGCAGTGCCTCAATGTAATAGATTTAGAAATGGGGTGGGAGGCACATGATTAGAAAGTCATTAGTAAGCTATTGCAGCACTGATAATGAGGTGATTCGTCAGTACTGAGCCATTGACAATGTGATACTCCATTAGTGTTGACCTTCAAGAACTGACCGTCTGACGGTTCTGCACTGCTTCAGTACTGACCCTCTAAATCTGCCAATCCCTCAATTCTGACCTCCTTACAATGAAGCATTACCGCAATATTGACCGGGAAGGTGCCACTGCCTCAGCATTGACTATCTGACAATAAAGTACTCACTGTGGACTGACCATTCAACAATGACATACTGCCTCAGAAGTGGCCCACTTACAAAAAGGCACACACTCAATACTGACCCACTGATAATGATGCTCTCCCTCAGCCCTGAACCTCTGAGAGTGCTGCACTACCACAGGACTGACTCAATTCTGAACACCTTACAATGAGACACCGGCTCAGTACTGACCCTTTGATAATGAGGCGCTGACTTAGTTCAGACCCTATTACATTAACAGCGCTGCTCTTCTTCATTGTTGACCCTCTGGCAGTGCAGAAATCCCGCATGACTGACCCTGTGACAGTGCAGCATACCTTTAGTACTGAACCTCTGTTGGTGCAGCTCCCATCAGTACTGTCTCTGACAGTGCAGCATTCTCTTAGTATTGACTCTCTGACAGTTTTAGGGGAGTGCTGCACTGTTGGAGAGTCAGTACTGAGGAAGTGCTGCAGTGTAAGAAGGCAAATATTAATGGAGTGCTCGGATCAATTTTAAAGGGGTTTTGTACTGTTACAATTTCAACTAGGGTGGCGCGGTGGCGCGGTGTCTCGGTGTCTCGGTGGTTCGCACTGCTGCCTCACGTCACCAGAGACCCATGTTCGATTCACCCTTGGGCGACCGTCTATGTGGAGTTTGCACATTCTCCGTGTCTGTGCGGGATTCTGTGTCTTCTGGGTGCTCCGGTTTCCTCCCACAGTCCAAAGATGTGAAGGCGAGGTGGATTGGCTCTGCTAAATTGCCCATAGTGCCCAGGGGTGTTTCGGTCAGGTGGCTTAGACATGGGGAAATATAGGGGAATGGGTCTGGGTGGTATTCTCTTCGGAGGGGCGTTTTGGACTTGTTGAGCTGAATGGCCTGTTTCCACACTGTCGGGAGTCTATGAATCAATACTAAAGGAGTGCTGCACTGTCAGATGGTCAACGGTTAGAGAGTGCTGCCCTGTGTGAGGCCAGTACTGAAAGGGAGCCGCCCTGTCAGAAGGTCAATATGAAGGGAGTGCTCCAGTATCAGATGGTCAATAGTAAGGGAGCACATCTCTCTCAAATGGCCTTGTCAAAAGGTCAGTCATCAGCTTAGTGCTGAGGGAATACCGGTGTCTCAGAGGGTTAACATATGGCAGAAATGCACTATCAGAAGTGTCAGTCATCAGTATTCCAGAGTGTATTGTACTGTTGGAGGGTCAGTACTGAGGGAGTGCCTCATAGTCAGAGGATCAGATCTCTGGCAGTGCTTCTTTGTTAGTGTGCCACTCCCTTAACGCTGACCCTCTGACAGTGTAGCATTCCCTTAATATTGGCCTTTCAACAGAGCGGCACTCTCTCAATGAAGACACTCTGACAATGCAGCTTTCCCTCACTACTGACCTTCTTGACAGCGCAGCATTCTGCCATCATTGAGCCTCTGACAGTGTAGCATATGCTTCATATTGACCCTCCGATATTGTGGTACTACCTCAGTGTTGATACTCTGACAATGCAGCACTCCCTCAGTACTAACTTCTCTGATTAAGCACTCCCTCAGTGCTAAGCCTCTGAAAATGGAGCATTCTATCATTACTGACACTTTGCTGTGCTGCTGTGCCAGAGCACTCACTCGCTGAAGTTGCAGTACTCCATTGATAGTTGCCCTCCGAGAGAGCACCACTTCCTTAATATTGACCCTCGATAGTGGAGCACTCCCTTAATATGGACCCTCTGATCGTGTAGTATTCTTTTAACATTTGCCTGCTCACAGTGCAGCACTCTCCTAATATCAAACCTCTGAGGGTGAAGTACTATTTTAATATTGACCATTTGAGAGTGCAGCATTCCCTCGATGCGAACTCTCTGCCAGTGCAGTACTCCCTTATTATCGGACCACAAGCTATGTGGCACTCTCTGAATACTGACCCACCAACAGTACAGCACTCCCTGAACATTGGACATCGAGAATGCTGCATCGCCTTAATATTGTCCTGTTCGCAGTGCAGTACTCTCTTAATATCAAACCTCTATCAGAGAGTCCGCACTGAAGGAGTGCCCAATTGTCATTAGTTCAATTGTGAGGCAGTGCCACTTTGTCAGAGGTCAATACTGAGGTAGTGCCTCATCTTAAATGGGTCAGAATTAAGGAAGGGCCTCACAACACAGAGTCAGTACTGAGGTAGTGTAGCACTGTCAGAGGATCAGTTGAGGGACTGCCTTATTGTCAGTGGGTCAGTTCTGAGGCAGTGCCTCCCCGTAATGGATTTAGAATTGAGGGAGGATGACATGATTAGAAGGTCAGTAGTAAGGTATTGCAATCAGAGTGTCACTACTAAGGGAGTACATCATTGTCAGAGGGTCTGTACTGAGGTATTGAAGAACTGTCAGAGGCCAAGTACTGAGGGAGTGCTTGCTTGACAATGACTCCCTCTGCAGGGCTATCATGTTATTTCTCGATAGTCAGTCTTGAAGGAGTCACCCATTGAGAGAAAATCAGTTCTGATGGAGGGCCTCATTATCAGAGGGTCAGTACTGAAGGAGTTGTAAGCGGGGCAATTCTGAAGCAGTGCCTCATTGTCAGAAATAAGGGTGTGCCTCAGGATTGAAGAGTCAGTACTGAGGTACTTCAGCTCCACCAGAGGGTCAGTTCTGAAGCAGGACCTCACGACTGGAGGGTCAGCCCTAAAATACGGCCGCGTTGTCAGATTGTCAGGTCTGAGGCAGTGTCTCTTTGTCAGAGTGTCTATAGCTGTTCTGCAAAGCGGTCAGCCAGTCGACACTTCATTTCCCGAATGCGATGCTGTCAGTGGGTTGATTGTGAGGCAGTGCCTCAATGTAATGGGATCAGAATTTAGAGGATCAATACTGAGGACTGCAGCACTATCAGAACGTAGGTACTGAGGGAGGGCCTTATCGTCAGCGGGACAGGACAGAGGCAGTGCCTCTTTGCAAGGGGCTCAGTCTGTTCTGAGAATTGTACAGGGTCAACACTGAGGGAGTGCTTCATTGTCAGAGAGTCTGTTCTGAGGCAGTGCCTCAGTGTAACGGGGATGGATTGAAGGAGGGCCATATGATTCCTGGGTTATCTCTGAGGTATTGAAGCACTGTCAGACGGTCAGAATCGTGGAGTGCATTATAGTCAGACGTTCAATACTGATTCAATGGGCAAAATTGGGGGAGTGCCACACGATTAGAGAGTCAGGACTGAGGTATTGCAGCAGTGTCAGAGGGTCAGAACTGTGGGAGTGCATTATTCTCAGAGTTGCATGCTGAACCTGTGCCTCATTTAAGGGGGTCGGAATTAAGCAAGTTTATCATGTTTACAGAGTCATTACTGAGGAAGGGCCCCGTAGTCAGCAGATCAGCATAGAGGGAGTGCCTTGTTATCACAAGATCAGTTCTGAGGCAGTGTCTCATTGTTAGAGGGTGAGCATTAAGGGAGTGACTCGTTGTTAGAGGATCCATTCCGAGGCAGTGCCTCAATGTGATGGAGTCAGAATAGAGGGAGTTTCAAATGTTAGGGGCTCAAAATTGAGGTATTGAAGAACTGTTAGAGCGTCAGTACTGACGTAATGCAGCACTGTAAGAAGGTCAGAATGATGGCAATGCCTTATTGTCAGCGGGTCAGTTCTGAGGCATTGCCTAATTGCAAAGGGATTACAATTGAGGGAATTCAGATGGTCAATACTGAGGTAATGTAGCACTGTCAGAGGGTCAGGATTGAGGGAGGGATTCATTATCAAAGGGTCTGTACTGACGGAGTACCTTATTGTCAGTCGGTCAGTTCTGAGGCAGTACCTCTTTGTCAGAGGATCTGTTCTGAGGGATTTCCTCATTGTCGGAGGATCTGGTGTGAGGCACTGCCCGGATGTAATAGGGTCAGAATTGATGGAATGCAACACGTTTATAGGTTCAGCACTGAAGTGGTGCAGCACTGCCAGAAGGGCCGTCTGAGGCAGTCCCTTTTTGTCAGAGGGTCAATTCTGAGTCAGTCCCTCATTCTAAGCGGGTCAGAATTGAGGGTATGCCACATGATTAGAGGATCATTACTGAAGTAGTCCAGTACTGTCAGAGGATCAGTGCTGAGGGTCAGTACTGAGATAATTAAGCACTGTCAGTGGGACTCTGGGTTTCAGTACTAGAAGATCAAAGTAAAAAAGCATGAAAGTGATGCGAAACCTTTATAAAGTAGTGCTGTCAGCTCCAGTTGA
>NW_025975128.1:0-2379 GCF_021869965.1 Rhincodon typus
GTTACCCCTCAGGTCCCTTTTAAATCTTTCCCCTGTCACCTTAAACCTCCAGGTTTGGATTGCCCTAAACTGGGAATTTGATTATTTACCTTAACTATGCCCCTCATGATTTTATGCACCTCAATGGTCACCCATCTGCCTCCAATGCTTCAGCTGATGCAGCCTCTCCCAGTCGCTCAAACCCCTTTTTGTTTTCGGGAATCCTGGGATGGGAGCAAGGCAAATGTTTATGGTCCTCATGTCTCTATATAACTTTGTCCTATGGTTTTTCTCTACCTCTGTGTGAATATCAGATGTTTGAATTGGAAAGTTTTTGAGGGTGATGGACCAAATTGTCGTAAATGGAAGATCAGCTTAGTAAACCGGGTTGGCATGGACGAGTTGGGCAGAAGGGCCTGGTTCTATGATTTTTTTACTGTATGGCATTGAGACAGAATTTCAAATTTGGAAAGCAAGAGAAGGATAAAGTTTTGCATTCTCCCCTGACATTTGTCACTAAATGCTCACCTTCTTTGCCCCTTATTACCGTTGTGTCTTTCGCTCTGTGATTATAACAGTTGATTGATGAGCCCCGACTGTGTGTTACATTCCAGAACGCTTTGCCGAGCCCGTACTGAGGGTGGAGCCGGCGGCTGAAGTATTTGAGGGGGTCCAGGTCACGTTGATGTGCATTGCTCAGACAGCGCGGCCCTCCATCCGGCTTCGCTACACATTTTACAGAGATGGCAGCGCCCTGGAGTCGGCGCCGGATGATGGCGGTGTGTACACCATCAACGCAGCGGCTGCAAACGTTTCTGGGAATTACGCCTGCGAAGCGATCGAGACAACTTACGGTCGGAGGAAGAGGAGTGACAATGTTCACCTTTCTGTTAAACGTAATTATCTCTCATTATTACACAGTCCCCAGCACAAATTAAAGGCCTTTCAACCCATTGAGTCAGAAACAACCACCTCACTCCTCTCTAATCCCCATTTCCCCAGCACTTGGTCCTGTAGCCTTGGCATCACGAGGGCACATCTAAATCCTTCTTCAGTGAGATCAGGGTTTCTGCCTCTCCCACCCTTACAGGCGGTGAGTTCCAGATCCTGTGAGTGAAAATGTTTTTCCTCACATCCCCTCCAAACCTCCTGCTCCTCATCTTTCATCTATACATCCACCACCTGGGTCATTGATCCCTCCACCAAAGGGGAAAAGTTTCTTCCTATCTACCCTATCTGTGCCCCTCATTATTTTATACATCTTAATCATGTCCCCCTCTCTCAATCTCCTCTGCTCTAAGGAAGACAACCCAGTCTGTTCAACTTCTCTCCATCACTGAAACTCTCCAGCCCCCAAGGCAGCCTCCGGGTAAATCTCCCTCTGT
Source organism: Rhincodon typus (assembly GCF_021869965.1). NCBI lineage: Eukaryota > Metazoa > Chordata > Chondrichthyes > Orectolobiformes > Rhincodontidae > Rhincodon > Rhincodon typus. The sequence goes on from NW_025975128.1 coordinate 1,365, forward strand.
ACCCTCTCCCACTGCTATCCCGTCCCTCTGATAATGTGGATTCCAGAACCGGACACAGTCCTCTTGCTGTGGTTGTACATATTCATTCCAAATGCAATCGCGGTCATCATCAAATCTGAGCTCGAACTGACGTGATGCTAAAAGCCTTGATTGGGAGTCTCCCGCGCTGACCTTGTCTCAGGATTTTCTTGCTCTCATTCTGATCACTGAGCTTCCCCAAGCCCAGACACTCTACAGCTGAAACGGAAACATATTCTTCTGCTTTCCAGAAGCGTTCGCTGTCCCGAAGCTGACCGTGCATCCTGAGGGACAGCTAGTTGATGGCCAACGGTTTAAACTGATGTGCTCGGTTGAGGAGAATCTTTCCGAAGCTTCCTTGCGGTACGGCTTTTACAGAAATGGGATCCCTCTCCAGTCTCCGTCCGACCACAGCGATTACCTCTCTGAGTCAGCTCGTCCGGCCGACGCGGATACTTACCATTGCGAAGTCACGGGCAGTAAAGTGCGGAAACACAGTAATCAGCTCCATTTGTCCATCAGGCGTGAGTACCGTTTATTATCCTTTCCTTTTCTTAATCTGTTAAAGATTCCGAATAGAGACAAATTATAATCACTTATGCACCTCACAACCATATATTGGAGACCGAGAGCCAAACAGCACAGGGTAATGGGTTAACCATTTAGGACTGAGATGAGGAGAAATGTCTTCACCCAGAGAGTGGGGAGTCTGTGAGATTCACTGCCGCAGAAAATTATGGAAATATATATAGTAGTAGGCCATTTGGCCCTTCCAGCCTGCTCCATCAGTTCAATGGGATCATGGCTGATCATCCAGCTCTGTCCCCTGATTCCCTGCATTTGCCCCTAAAAACTCAATCCAGCTCCTTCTTGTGGAGGTGCTGGTGTTAGCCTGGGATGGACAAGGTCAGAAGTCACATGACACCTGGTTGTAGGTTTATTTGAAATTGCAAGGTTTCGGAGCATAGCATCTGTTGCCTATCCTTAGTTGTCCCCT
>NW_025975128.1:2479-6686 GCF_021869965.1 Rhincodon typus
CAAGGTTTCGGAGCATAGCATCTGTTGCCTATCCTTAGTTGTCCCCTGAAGAAGGTTTTGGATGGAGTTCCCTTCTTGAACCACTGCCGTCCACTTACAGTAGTTAACCCCACCGTGCTCTTAAATAATAAATTTCTGAATGTTATCCCATCAAAACGGAAGGGCTGCATCTATATTTCCAAGACAGGATGGTGAGGGGGACTCAGAGGGGAAGTTACAGGGGATGGTGTTCCCATGTGTCTGCTGCCCTTGTCCTTCTGGATGGAAGTGGACATGAGTTTGGAAGGTGCTGTCTGAGGATCTTTGGTGAATTTCTGTATTGCATCTTGTAGACAGTACACACTGCTGCTAATGAGCATTGGGGGTGGAGGGAGTGGATGCTTGTGGATATTCCAATCAAGCAGGGGCTGCTTTGTCCCTGAATGGTGTTGAGCTTCTCAAGTGTTGTTGGAGCTGCGCCCACCCAGGCAAGTGGGGAATATTCCAACATCGTCCTGATATGTGCCTTGTCAATGGTGGACAGGTTGTGGGGGAGTGAGGAGTTGAGTTACTCACTGCAGTTCAGGTTCTGGTCAATGATAACCCCTAGGATGTTAACGGTGGGGGGGGGGAGGGGGAGGTAATCAGTGCTGGTAATGCTATTGAAAGTAAAGAGTCACTAATTAGATTCTCTGTTGATGGTAGCCCATGCCCCCATATCCTCTCCCGCCAGGATGTTGAGAATGTGCAGATTCAGTGCTGGTAATACAATTGAATATTACAGGGCAGTGTTTAGATTCTGTCTCATTGGAGATGGTCATTTCCCACCATTTGAGTGTTGTGAATGTTATTCGCCCCTTGTTGTGAATGTTTCAAGCTGATCTTCTACACTGGTGTTCTGGGCTCTTCCATCATCAAGGAAGGGCATATTTTTGGAACTTCCTCTCAAATGGAAGATATGAGGGAGCTGAGCTCTTTTGCTTCTTTTAAAACAAGAATTTTGGAGATGTCCAGAAGAGAGAGGACCAGAATTAGACCATTCAGCCCATCACATCTGCCATACTACTCGATTAGATCTTGTGTTAGATGAGGACCAAACTGGATTTGATATCTTAAGTTGCTTTAGGAAACATTATATTTCCAGAAGATTAATTTCTTCAGATCAAAGTAATTGCTGAAAAAGTGAACAGGGGAGCACGAGACTGTTCGTGTTAGGCAAAGATCAGCGCTGGGATCTCTATTGTAAATGTTATGGATGCAAATGTAAGTGGTCTGATCAATAAGTTTGCAGATGACTTGAAAATGGGTGGTGTTGTGGATAGTGAGGAAGATTATCGAAGAATATAGATCAGCTGGACATTTGGGTGGAGAAATGGCAGATGGAGTTTAACATGGACTAGTGTGAGGTGATGTATTTTTGGGTGGATAACAGCTAAAGGAAATTATACAGTCAATGGAAGGACCCTTAGGAACATTGATATACAAAGAGATCTTCGGGTGCAATTGCATAGCTCCCTGAAAGTGGCAACACGAGAGGTAAGGTAGTAAAGAAGGCCTATGGCATGTTTGCCTCAATTGGTTGGGGCATTGAGTATAAAAGCTGGCAAGTCATGCTGCAGCTGCATAAGACTTTAGTTCTGCCACATTTGGAGTATTGTGTGCAGTTCTGGTCCCCACGTTATAGGAAGGATGTGGAGGCTTTGGAGAGGGTGTAAAAGAGTTTTACCAGGATGGTGCCTGGACTGGAGAGTATTAGTTATAAGGACAGGTTGGACATACTTGGATTGTTTTCGCGAGAGCATCGGAGGCTGAGGGATGATCTGATCGAACCATATAAAATTCTGAGAGGTACGGGCAGGGTGGATAGTCTGAATCTTTCTCCCAGGGTGGAAATGTCTATTATTAGGGGTGGGGGACATAATTTTAAGGTGAGAGAAAGAATGTTTAGAGGAGATGTGTGAGGAAAGGTTTTTACACAAAGAGTGATAGATAGGTGCCTGACACATGTTGCCAGGGGAGATGGTAGAAGCACATACGAGTACAATGTTTAAGAGGCATTTAGACAGACACAAGAAATAGTAGGGAATAGAGAGATAGCAACCACGTGCAGGCAGATGTGATTAGTATAGAATGGCATCTTGGTCAGGCACAGACATGGTGGGCCAAAGGGCGTGTTCTTGTGCTGTACTGTACTACGTTCTATGAATTCGGAGACTGAGATCATGTCCTATGCTCGAATCTCGCCATGGCAGATGGAGGAACTTGAATTCCATTGAAGAGAGAATCTATGTGACTCTTGCCCCACAACCTCCAACTGCTGTCTGTGCTGTTAGGGACATGTGATAAATGCTGGACTACCCAGTGACATGCACATCTAATGAATGAATAGAAAAAAAAGGACATGAGAATGGATGTGACTATGACATGGTACATAGTTGAGTTTACAATTAACTCTGCCAAATGAAGAGACCTAACTTTTGTCTATATTTGCAGGAATTCCAGTGTCAAAACCAGAACTAATAATTCAACCCAGAAATAAGCTAATAGAAGGAGGTGCAGGATTCTTAATCTGTTCAGTCTCCAATGGTTCTCTGCCGATTTATTACCAATTCTGCAAGGGCTCAAGCATGAAACTGTACTGGGAACATTCCAACAGTACCAAGCTTGTTTACAACATTGAAGGCATCAGCAGAAGGGACAAAGGGATGTACCATTGCTCGGTGAGAAATGAGGTGACAGGCCCTCTGCACAGTGAAGAAGTAGAGATCACAGTGATAGGTGAGTCTCCCAAAGAGTAACTGAACCATCGCCTCGGGGACTACTGCTGGTGGGATCAGCTCAAAGTTGGTGCTTCATCCTTGAAGACGACACTTTTGACTCACGTGATGCAGCCTTGGATAATAGAGTCACAGAGGTATTCAGCATGGAAACAGGCCTTTGGCCCAACATGCCCATTTTGACCAGGTTTCTCAAACTGAACTAGCCCCATTTGCCTCTGTTTGGTTCACGTACCTCTAAACTTTTCCTATCTGTCTCCCTGTCCAAATGTCTTTTAAATGTTGTCATTGCACCCATTTCCACTATTTCCTCTGCCAGATTGTTCCATACACAAACCAGCCTCTGTGTGAAAACATTTCCCCTTGGGTCCTTTTCCCTCTGACCTTAAACCTATGCCCTCCAGTATTACACTCCCCTACTCAAGGAATAGACCTTGGCTTTATTCACCTTATCTATTCCCCTCATGATTGTATAAATCTCCATGAGGTCACATCTCAACCTCCTATACCCCAGGAGAGAGAAGTCCCAACCTATCCATCCTCTTGTTATAACTCAAAACTTCCAGTCTTGGTAACATCTTTGTAAATTTTTTTGCACCCTTTGCAGTTGAATTGTAGCAGGGCAAACTGAATTGTACACAGTACTCTAAATATGGCCTCATCAATGTCCTGTATAGCCATAATATGACGTCCCAACTCCTATACTCAATGCTCTGACTGATGAAGGCAAGCGTGCCTAACGTCGTCTTTAACACCCTGTCTATCTGCAACTCCACTTTCAAGGAACTATATACCAGAGTCCCTCAGTCTTTAGGTTCAGTACCACTCTCCAGGGCACTACCATTAACTGTCAAAGTCCTGGCCAGGTCTGCCTTACCAAAATGTAACATCTCTCATTTATCTGAATTAAACACCATAGAAAGGCAAAATGGAACTGGGTAAATAAAGTCGAGGAGTTCAATCTATTTCTTAAAGCTTGCTACGTCAAAAGTTTGGCTCCTAGAATATAGGAGCACTCAGTGCTTCAAGTCTGCTTTACCATTCAACATGACCATGGCAGATTATTCGATTCTACATCCTGTTAACATAGAACCACAAAAAATAGGAACTGGAGTAGGCCATTTGGCCCTTCCAGCCTGCCCCACCCAATCATTGGGATTGTGGCTGATCATCCAACTCAGTCCCTTGTTCGCTGCTTTCCCCCTTTAGCCCTTAAGAACTCTATCCATTTCCTTTCTGAATAACGTTCAACGTTCTGTCCCTGACTGCTATCTGTGGCAGAGAATTCCACAGACTTCCCACTCTCTGGGTGAAGCCATTTCTCCGCATCTCAATCCGACCACGTCACCTTTCGGCTGTGACTCCCTGGTTCTGGACTCCCCACACTGTTCATCAAGAATATCCTTCCTCTGTTTACCCTATCTACACCTCTTAGAATTTTTAAGGTTTTT
>NW_025975128.1:6786-8104 GCF_021869965.1 Rhincodon typus
TCTAAAATATGCTTGGATGAGCACTTGACATAACATTCAAGGATATGGGACACGTGCAGGAGATGGGATTCGCGTGTCTTTTGTTAGTGGCAGTTATTGTCGGTGCCGACTCAATGGGCCGAAGGGCCTTTTCTACGACGTATGACTCAATGACTCTCTCAATGGTAACTCCCCAGGAAGTTGATATTGGGGGATTCAGTGATAGCAACAACATTGAACATCAAGGGACAGTGGTTAGATTTTCTGTCAATGGTAACCCCCGCCCCCCGCCCGGGTGTTGGTAACTGGAATGGAAGTAAAGTCTGCATTAGCTTTTGACTCCATCTAACTGCTTAACTCTTTTAAATTATTTGCATTAAACTGGTCCCCACTGAGAGTCTCAATCGATGAGCGAACTCCATGGTTTTTGAACTCGGTGTGTTTTCTCCTCAGTTCCTGTCACAGATGCTGCGCTGATATCCCACACCAATGGGACTGAGATACAGCCCGGGGACCGCCTTGTTCTCCGGTGCCTGGTGAGGGAAGGCACTGAGCCCCAGTTCATTTGGTACCGTGACAACGTGCCGTTAAGAAACGGCAGTGCGAGCTCCCATTTGACTGCCGATGATGGTGAGCTGATTATTCATTCATTCCGGAGAGACAATGTCGGGAGGTATCACTGTGCAGCGATCAACAAAGGAACCAACGGCATCATTTTTAACGTGACCAGCGACTATATCGAATTCACGCTGCGAGGTAAGAGTGACAGTCAGATCAAACATCGACAGAGCGCAGAGAAAGGCCATTCGCTCCATCCAGTCTGTGCCAGTCGGAAACAATTAACCATCTCAATTGGGAAGGTGACGGCTGGATGGTATTATCGTGAGGTTATTAATTCAACTACCTTGGTCATGTTCCCAAGATCCCAGTTCAAATCCCACTCATACCCGATGGCAGAATTTGAGCGCAATAAAAATCTGGAAGTATAAGTCTTATCTGGAAGTATAAGTCTTATGGAGAGGTGCATGCAAAGGAGATTCACCAGGATGTTGCCCTGGGGTGGAGCATTTCAGCGATGAAGAGAGGCTCCATAAGATCAGGCTGTTTTCTTTGGAGCAGGGAAGGCTGAGGGGGAACTGATAGAGGTGTGTAAGTCTGAGGTTCAGGTGTGTAAGTCTGAGGTTCAGGGTCGGCGATGGGGGACGGGGGATAGCGAGCAGCTGTTCATCTGAGTGCAAGGGTGAATAATTAGGCGAGATTCATTTTGAAGTAGAAGGCAGGAGGGAAAGAGCGTGATTTGAGGATTGTTTCACTCAGTGGGTGGTGGGTGTTCCGGACT
>NW_025975129.1:0-8104 GCF_021869965.1 Rhincodon typus
GCCTTTCTGCTCCTATGATGCTGCTTGGCCTGCTGTGTTCATCCAGCTCTGCACCTTGTTATCTTTGGAATGTCATGTGTTTTTAATATAATGTAAACTAGAATGTAAAAGTTTAAGGGGTGATGTGTGCAAAGTTTTCAAGACATTAGTAGGAAAAGACAAGGCAACTAAAGATAAACTATTTTCACTGTTTGGAGATTCTAGAAGTAGGAAGAATAGGCTGAGAATTAGGGCCAGATTTGGAGAGATGTTGGGCAGCACAATGGTACTCAAATGGTGATAAATGTTTGGAACTGTCTTTCACAAAAGACCCGGGGATACAGGATCTGTTGTTAATTTTACATTTGAGATAGATACATTTTTGTTAAGCAAAGGTATTAAGGGATACTGACCAAAGCCAGGAATATGGAGATAAGCCACATTCAATTGAATGATGGAATAGGCCCGTGGGGCTGGATGGCCTATTCATGGTGCCTGTTCATCCTGTTCCAATGTAATCTAATTGTCTAATCTAAAGATACACTGCCTTTCTGGTATAGTATCTACAAAATAATGCAACAACTTAGAGAATACTTCATTGACTGTAGGGAGCATTGGAATGTCTTGAGGTTGTGAGAGGTGTTACATAATTCTCTGTGCTCTGAAGAAAAGTTTTATCAGATTCAAAACATTAACTCTGGGTTTCTATCTTTAAGATTTCCCCGTATTTGACTTTCATTGACTACAGATAATGTGGCTTGCAGAGACATTTAGAAAAAAACTGCAGGAGCTGGTAGCCCTAAGTGCAGATATTACTCTCTCCAGGGCAATAAGGAATGGGCAATGAATGTAGGTCAGCCAGTGATGCTCACATCCTGAGAATAACTTTTTTTAAAAAAAAACCCTAAAATGTATCCTAAAGAAGTAAAATGTTTCTGAAAGAAAACTCATTAAGATACCATCAAAACCATTTGGGCCCCATCCTACAATAATTCCCTTCAGAAACTGTCATGCCTTTCTGTGTCTGTCCTCATCTTTAAAAACCCTGCACAAAAGCTCAACCTTTTGCATTAACGCTTGGCTACTGTTCCTAATATCTCTTCTTTTTTTCAGCATCCATTGCACCTCTGTGAAGCTGAGTGGTGGCTGTTCGACATTAGAGATATTACTGTATAATTGCTAGTTTTTTTTTTGCACAGAGTGTGCACATATACAAATTTCCAATGATTTTGCCTGCTTTCCTCCTGTTTTCCTGGTTTCAATCACAGGTTATTGTTAACCCAAGCTACTGTTTTTTCTGTCTATATTGCACTATTTATAGCAATGTTGCTTAACCCAGTGTTGGAGAGGTGACATCAGTCCAAGGTCCTTCCAATCTCCCGGCTATTAGTAAGACCTGGCACAGAATCTATGGAATAGTGAGCACTGTGAACTTCATAGCATCAAATCTCGTAGTGCCCTGTGTGAGAGAGAAAAGCTTAATTTATCCATACGACGACAATGGCACATAGAGTCATGGAGATATATAGCAGGGAAATAGACCCTTTGGTCCAAATTGTCCATACCAACCAGATATCCTAAACAAATCTGGTCCCATTTGCCAGCATTTGGCCCGTATCCCTCAAAATCCTTCTTATTCATATACTCATCCAGATGCCTTTTAAATGTTGTAATTGTGCCAGCCTTCACCACCTCCTCTGGCAGCTCATTCCATACACGCACCACCCTCTGTGTGGAAAAAAGTTGCCCCTTAGGTCCCTTTCAAAGCTTTCCCCTCTCCCCTTAAACCCACACAGTCTAGTTTTGGATTCCCCCACTCTAGGTAAAAAAAAACCTTGGCTATTCATCCTATCCGTACCGCTCATGATTTTATAAACCACTGCAAGGCCACCCCTCAGCCTCCAACGCTCCAGGGAAAATAGCCCCAGCCTATTTAGCCACTCCCTATAGCTCAAACCCTTCAACCCTGGCAACATCCTCATTAATCTTTTCTGAATCCTTTCAAGTCTCACAACATCCTTCCTATAGCAGGGAGACCAGAATTGTACACAGTATTCCAAACGTGGCCTAATCAAAATCCTGACCAATGACAACATGACTTCCCAACTCCTATACTCAATGCACTGGCCAATAAAGGCAAGCGTACCAAACGTCTTCTTCACTATCCTGTCTACCTGGGACTCCACTTTCAAGGAAGCGATTTTCAAAATGCCCGATTAATAGTTGGTGGGACAAAATTAAGCCAGTTCCTTTATCCTTGTTGTTTGCTGGACTGGCAGAACAATTAACATCTTTGATGGAACCAAAACCCATTATAATGAATCCGCTACTCCAACACATGCCTTTTCCAACATAGTCAGAACAAAGCTGCCATCACTTCATCTCCATGAATTTACTGTGACAACCTGTTCTGGTGCTGAATCTTTGTTGAAATCTGACAGATTCATGAAGGAGGTGTCCACTTCGCAATCTGTGGAGAGAACTGACTTTTAAACCCTTTAATCTTTTAAATTCTAGTTTACGTTACATCATGTGATATTCTAAAGGTACCCACTTCAATTTCAGCAGGAGCGTTATAACAGCAGCCTGTTTGTAGTTAACGTGTCTTTACTGTGTGTAGTCAGTAATCCAGACTATACATCATTGATGTAACAATATAAATAGTTAGTGTTGCTCATAAACTTCAAGACAACTATGTCAACAAGAACCCAGTTTACAGCACCTGTTACAGGGCCAATACATATTTTTTTTTAACAGCCTGCATGGGTATGGCCACAGATCAGGATTTCTGGGTTTTGATTTTTCAGTAGGATTAGAAGTCTTTGGGGTCTCAAAAGAATTGGAAGCTTCAGTGAATGTGTCTTAGCTCCTAATCTCTCTGAAATTTGTCTTGATGTTGTTCCTCCTGGATTGGAGAATTGTATGTAAGAATTTGTTTCTGAATTTGTCTTTTTGCCAAAGGGTGTGTTTATGGAATGTTACTATATTGGAACAGTTAATTAGTAATAGTCACTGTATCTATTACTTTGTTAAGTTTCCAAACTGTTAAGTTATTCTAAATTCCTCTTTCTTTGGTAGTATTTTAACTGCTGTATTTAAATAAATTGCGTTTTGCTTAATGTCAAGTAGATTCACTCATCATATTGCATCTGGGACACTTCACACTTGCCTTTAAAATAAGAAAAAGTTAGGATCTCCTCTACCCTCTTAAAATATTTTTAAGGGGGTCTGATCTGAATTCAGTCACCTTCACATGCGGTTCATTGCAATGGGAAGTTCTCTTCCCCACTCACAATGTATATCCAAACAATTCTTCAATCACACATTTCAAACAGAGATTCAGAAGCCAACTCTCTGAGGAGGAATGCCATTGGGTTTGTTTTTTGAGATCGATGTTTTTGGTTCACATTCACTTTGCAGTGTGGCTTACTATATAATGCTCCTGGGTCAGTATTTTTTTAACTCTCCTCTTTAAGTGTACTCAGTGTCCTGACATCCACAGTACACTGGGTCAGTGAATTCCACAGACTCATGACCCTTTGAGAGCAGTGATTCGTCCTCACCACTGTTTTAAATCTGCCCCACCTTATCCTAAAAATATGCCCTTTCGTTTTAGATTGCCCCACAGGGGAAAACATCCTCTCTAAATCAATCCCCTTTAGCATCTTATATACCTCACATAATTTATAAACTAATGACTTTCCATCTGTCTTCTCTTGTTCTTGATCCTTTTATGAGTGGGACCATCGGCTCTAACTTGACCTCTCAGGATTGTTTTTTAATTCATTCACAGGATGAGGACGTTACTGGCTAGGCCGGCATTTATTGCCCATCCCTAATTGCCACAGAGGGCAGTTAAGAGCCAAACACATTGCTGTGGGTCAGGAGTCACATGTAGGCCAGACCAGGTAAGGATGGTAGTTTCCTTCCCTACAGGACATGAGTGAACATGATGTGTTTTTCCAACAACTGGCAATGGATTTATAGTCATCATTAGATTCTTAATTCCAGATGTTTATTAAATTCAATTTCCACTAGCTGCTGTGTCAGGATTCAAACCCAGGTCTCCAGAACATTACCTGGGTCTCTGGATTAACAGTTCAGCGATAATACCACTAGACCATTGCCTCCCCCAGGAGGTTTGTGGTTTCAAGTCCCATTCCTGAGGGTTTAGTGTGTAACCTCATGGTACTGAGGGTGTGCTGCACCCTCAAAAGCAAATGAAGCAGAAATCTCACCCGCCAGCTCAGTTTTTTGTCCCAAACAAACACAGTAGGAGGGGACTCTCCATATTTTCCGAAACAGACGGGAGAACGTACTTCAGCACATGGTACCTCCACTGGTGAAATAATCCACCCAATCACCCCACAATTAACTCATCAATGCCTCATTGGTAAGCAACAGGGAGTATCTCACCCAAACACAGGTCATGGGGAGAGGGCAACCTTGATTGTTGGAGGAAAGAGCAGGAAGGTGGCTTTCAGAGGGCATTCCCTTACCCACCAACCCGTCTCCAGCTATCCCCAGGCTGGGGTAATTGGAAGCAAACCTCCCCCCCAAACCCCCACCAACTCTATAGGAAAGATGCCATGGTTCCCCAATCACAAGACTAGCCATGCCTCTCATCAGCTGAGGGAGGCATGTGTTCTGGGAGGCTCTTAAAGGGAATTAATTCACCACTTAAGGACCCTCATTGCAGGCAAGTCACGAAAAGCACCTTCTTGCCCAGCAATCAAGGTTCTGGGAAAGAGGTGAGTTTCTCAACAGGCCCAACTTGTGCAATGAGTCTCCCTTCCCTTCGCTTTTCTCTCATCATCTCCACAGAGGGGAACATGTGATATATAAAATAGGAGCAAAAGTAACACCACGCAGCCTGTCAAGCCTGCTTCACCATTCAATAAGATCAGAGCTAGCATTAGAGGAGGTGATGGCATTGAGTTATCGTCGCTAGACTATTAATCCAGAGACACAGGTAATGCTCCAGGGACTTCGGTTCGAAACACACCATTGCTGATGGTGGACTTTGAATTCAAACAAAAGAATCAGGAATTAACAGACTAATGAAGACCATTGTTGGTGGTCACAGAAGCCCAAGTGGTTCACTAATGTCCTTTTGAGGAAGGAAGTCCATTGAGCTTAGCTGGTCTGGTCAGCATGTGACTCCAGACTCATAGCAATGTGATTGATTCTTAACTGTCCTCTGGAATAGCCTTATATGTGATCTAGTTGTATAAAAACTGATAAAATGTCTCAAAGGAATGACACTGGACAGGCCAACTGATATTGATCTAGGCACTGGAAATGACAACAGCAAACTCAGTCCAGCCAATCCTCCAGAGTCTTCCTTACTCAGAGATAGTAGGAACTGCCAAGGCTGGAGATTCTGAGATAACAAGGTTTGGAGCTGGATGAACACAGCAGGCCAAGCAGCATCAGAGGAGCAGGAAAGCTAATGTTTCGGGTCCTCTGATGCTGCATGGCTTTCTGCGTTCATCCAACTCCACACCTTGTTATCTCAGAGTCTTCCTTACTAACTAGTGCTAAAATTGGGAGAGCAGTCTCACAATCTAGTCAAGCAACAGCCTGATCTAAGTATACTTACAGAATCATACCTTTAAGATCGGAAGACACCCAGACGCCATCATCACCATCATTGGGCAAGTCCTACTGGTAAGACAGACCCTGAAGGGGCGAAGGCACAGTGGCATACAGTTATCACAGTTCCACCTTTCAATGAGGACCAATGTAACTTTTAAACATTGACTCTGGACCCCACGAAGTCTCACGGCATCAGGTTAAACATGGGCATGGAAACCTCCTGTTGATTATCAGGTACCACTCCATTCTCAGCTGATGAACCAGTACTTTTCAATGTTAAACAACACTTGGGGAAAGCACTGAGGGTGGCAAGAACATACTTTGGGCGGGAGATTTCAGCGTCTACCACCAAGAGTGACTTTGCAGAAGCACTGCAGATTATACAGTACATGTCTTAAAGGACTATAGCTGACTGGCTCTGCCACAGATGGTGAAGAAACCAACAAAAGGGAAAATTGTACTTCACCTCATCCTCACCAACGTGCCTGCTGCAGATGCATCTGTCTGTGACCAACACACAGTTCGTGTGGAGACCAAGTCCTGTTTTCACGTTGAGAATATCCTCCATTATTTTTGTGTGGCACTTCTAATGCGCTAAATGAGATAGGCTTCAAACAATGTAACAACTCAATCCATAAGGTGCTGTGTCCCATCAGCAGCAACGGAATTGTACTCCAACTCACTCTATCCTTCTTCCATTACCTGCAAGCCAAGGGATCAAACCTGAATCAATGTCGAGTGAAGGACGGCATGATATAAGCAGCACAGACAGAACAAAAATTGATTTATCTGCCCAGTGAAGCTACACAACAGGGCTAATTGTGTACCAAACAGAATGAGCAGCAAATCACAGACAGAGCTAAGTGATTCCACAGTCAACAAATCCAATCTAAGCTCTGCAGTCCTGTTACATCCACTTGTGAAAGATGGTGGATAATTCAACAACTCACTGGAGGAGGACATCCATCCTCAAAGCTGGATGACTCCAACACATCAGTGCAAAAGATAAGGCCAAAGCAACAATCTTCAGCTGAAAGTGCCAAGTGGATGATCTATCTTGGTCTCCTCAAGGGACCCCAGCATCTCAGATGCCAGTCTTCAGCCAATTTGATTCACTCCATATGACAGCAAGAGAAGAGTAGAGGCATTGGATACAGCAAAGGCTATGCCTGGACAACATGCTGGTAATAGTAATGAAGACCTGTTCTCCAGAATAACCCTGCCAAATGGCTCCAGTACAGACCATAAGACCATAAGATATAGACTATTTAGCTCATCAAGTCTGTTCCAGCATTTGATTATGGCTGTCTTCTAACCATAACCCTTGAACCCCTTACTAATCAAAACCCTATCTATCTCTGTCTACTTATCTGTGCACCTTCTCAGGATGATAGAGCAGTGGAAGCACTCTAATGGCTTCTAAGTCCAGGAGCCCAGAGTTGGTCTGCTGCATCTGCTTTTGCTTCATTTTCTTCTTTCATCTTTTCTTTCTCCATTTCCTAACGTCACGGGAAAGCCGGAGTGCTGTCAGCGGTGCCGGTGTTCAAAGTGAAGAATCCTGACTGTGGTAGGCCCAGAGCCGGGACTCAGGGATTGGGCACATCAGTGGCTGTAGGAGTGATGGTCCCTGGAAGAGGATTCCCGGCAGTAGGAGTGATGGAGCCTGGAAGAGGATTCCTGGCTGTAGGAGTGATGGAGCCTGGAAGAGGATTCCTGGCTGTAGGCGTGATGGAGCCTGGAAGAGGATTCCTGGCTGTAGGAGTGATGGTCTCTGGAAGAGGATTCCCGGCAGTAGGATTGATGGAGCCTGGAAGAGGATTCCTGGCTGCAGGAGTGATGGTGCCCTGTATTTGTGTTTGTAAACCTCTTGTGCAGGCTAGATGGATTAGCCATAGGAAATGCAGGATTGCAGAGAAATGGTTAGCGAGGTGTGTCTTGGTGGGATGCTCTTCAGAGAGTCAGTGTTGACTTGATGGGCCGAATGGCTCGCTTCCATACTGTGGGGATTCTATGATTTAGGAAGAAGCATATAACTGCACAAAGATAAGCAGCAGGTCAGATAATGGAGTAGAAGATAAAGAATGTCAGAAATTTATGAAAGAGTTAATCAGGAAATGAAATTAGCGTAAACGAGGAAGCATCTAGGAACATAAAGTAATAAGTGTTTCTATCGACTCTTGAAAAGGGAAAGGGTCAATAAAATATTGATCATCTGGAGAGAGAAAACAGGGAGATAGTAGATAAAAAGGAAATGGTGGATGAGATGAACAAATATTTTGGTCCATCTTCACTGAAGAGGACATAAAAATAATTCCAGTAATAGTTGAAAATCAGGAGATAGAAGAGAAATGAGAACTTAGCAAAATTACAATCAATAGATTTTGAATTCAATTAGCTATGCCCTACATCTCATGAAAGAACTAAAAAAAAAGTACCTCTGTATGGTTCAGAGATAGTAGGAACTGCAGATGCTGGAGAATCCAAGACAACAAGGTGCAGAGCTGGATGAACACAGCAGGCCAAGCAG